>NW_027103414.1:2123305-2336798 GCF_902728285.1 Clytia hemisphaerica
CATAGTGGGCACCCCCCCCCCAGGATTCTGGGGGGGGGGGGTTGAGTTGATGAAAAAATTCAGGTGTGGGTAACCCTATACAGGTGGGGGTGGAAATTTTCAGGTGGGTGTTGTGTAGTTTTGAGTGTATCATTCAGTTGAACAAAAAAGAAACTATATATACAGGCTTGCAAGAAAAAAAAAGTTCTCTTCCTTTCCAGTTCATAGTCATCAGGGGATTTGACTGGAATTTTGAGCATTCCTAAAAGGAACAAAACTTTTAAAATTTGGGAAATAGATGAAATTGGATTTTTCAGGTGGGGGTTGGAAGACTTTTTAAAATCAGGTGGGGGTTGCCCAAGAAGGTGGGGGTTGAGTAGTCTTCAATTTTCAGGTGGGGGTGACTTTTTTTAGGTGGGGGTTGGAGGGGTTGCCCACTATGTAATCTTAATGAAGCTTGAATCTAGGTATGAAGTGACTCGTTTCACGCCTATTCATTATTTTGTAATTTCCAAATTATACACGAAATTCTAACTTTAGAAATATATTAATTAGGTATTGCTTTTAATTTTAATTCTATTCTCGGATACCCAATAAACGTCTCCCCCCCTGGCTTATTAAGTTTTGAGAATTTTTCCACCCGACCCGCTTATTAGGCATCCGAGAGTTCATTTTATTCTCAACTTAAGGGCTCTGACCATAGTGAATTTTTCATAATTGCTGTGTTTAAAATGTGTTTTCTGACGGATGTAACCAACAAGACTATGGCATGTTATACATTTTCTGTTAGACAAACTATTCCTGAATCTTAAAATTCAAAAATTGCATTGAAAAAATTTGATGAAGAAGAAAATGAAGACTTTTGCGAGGAAGAGTATTTCAACTTTGAAGAGCTTAGTTTCGGCGAAGAAAAAACATTTTGAAAAAAATTTTGCAGTAGATGATGTATCTTTTACCGAACAATAAGAATTTTTGCGGAAAATTTTTGTAAATGCTTCTTTGTCTCGAAATCTTCAAAATAGTGGTTTTTCATCAATTTTTCATCTGGATTTTGCTTAAAAAACAGTCATAACTTTTGACACATCTTTTTAGAAAAATTTTCCGCAAAATATAAAATAGTTCAATTCTTTGCGGACAGTTTGAAAAAAGTTCGAAACAAAAAGGTTAATTACCCATTAAAACTTAGCACTTTTTATAAAAGAAGGTGATGCAACATATTATTAACGTCTTTTTAAAGTTCATAACGTCATTTTAGCTATTAAGTTCTTAATTACTCTTAAGGGATTTGATTAAAAAGCAATTTATAAAGGCAATTCTTTGTTAAAAGTGTTAAAGAATCTAAAACATACCTTTTATGTTCAGATACTAAAATCAATTTTCTGACTATGGTCAGAGCCCTTAAGTTGATCTGAGGATGTTTTGTCTGTGTGTTTGTATCATTGAGTTTCAAGCCGAAGGCTAGAGGTCAATCTCTTTGGTAGGATTTGAAGCCAACAAATCCTACCAAAGTTGCGCGGCCTTGATCGACCCGCCTGGTTTTTACACAAATGACAGATTGAAACTAAAATTTACCGCTTGATTTCGAAAAATATATCACTCGAAGACAAAGGAATTGCTAGATTCAATCCGTCATCAAAAATACGGCGCATATTTTAAGGCTTTTTTCTTGCCTGAGAAAGGTTAGAGATTGACCTCTAGCCCTTCGGGCTTGAAACTCAATGGTTTGTATGTCCCAAAACTTTGGGGTAGCCTGGAGACATCAAAAACATAGGCGAATTTAGCCGAAATTTGGCACACTTGTTCCTTGGGTGGATATCTGGAGATGTCATTAATATTTTGATTTTTGGGACTTAGGGATGAGTTTCTCGCCAAAACGAGGCTAGAACTTTGGAGCAGCCTAAAGGTCTCTAGCAAAATGTACAAGCATGAAGAATTTTGCAGTCAAGTTTAAGATGTCGTTCTTCGAAAAAGAGGAGCTTGGGTACACTACTTTAGAAGTTTAGCTTGGGTTGCGGGGTAGCAGGATTTAAATGTCGGGTAGGTGCGGACGGGTCCTTCTCACCATCTACCAACCCGAAAAATGAAAAATTGACACTGAAGGTTTTTTTCGCGTTGGTGCGATGCAATATGCTCCATCCCGCCGACACAAGAAAAGAGGTGTATCATGGTTTCTTTTTTTGTTTCATGGTACAAAAAGTGAGGTAATATCCAAAAGATAAGCACAAATGTTAATAAAAGAAAAATGGGGTAGAGAGAAAGCGTGTCAGGTTAGTGAGAGCGAAAAAAACTTTTCGTGGCCCACACCAGCCTTTTTTAGACATTTCGGGCATTATTGACAATAATTTTGAGAAATTCCTACTCAAATACTCTCGGGTACCCAATCTAGAAATTGACAAAACCGATAGCTTTTCATATTCATCCAGTACTTCCAGGGAATTTTTAACAACAATTTTGGAAGATTTTCTTAAGAAAGCTGACAGTGATTTTGCGATCTTAAACAACTTCCCAGTGGAAAGTCTTAGAGTGAAAAAGAGAGTCTAGGCCTAGAGCACGCGAAAAAGCCAAATATGACAAAAATAAACAAGCATCCACAGTACACTCTTCAGTTGAAAGTTATGTCCTGTGGGCGTCCGCCGCCATCACGAATTTTTCGAAAAAAACTGCCGTGAATCGGCGCATGCGCAAATGTAATTAGCCGGGGGGATTGGAAAAACTCTCAAAACTTAATAGGCGCGGGGGGGGGGGGGTTGGAATAAAAATTTCCGGAAAGGAGGGTTACACAGCAGAATTAGGACAAAAGAGGGGAACTTTCAAAAATAAATAAGTGGGGGGGACGTCTATTAGGTACCCGAGAGTAGACTTTTTCAGATGGGATGGAGTTTTTGTAAGATGATACTTGAGGCCAACCTCGTCCCCGTGTATCCCAGGCTTTATTTACGTTACTGATTGACGCCAGAGAATTATCTAGCGCTATCAGTAAGAATCAAAAAGCTGATAATACGCTGGGATCGAGGTTGACTTAAGGCATAAAAAAGTTTTCCTATTATTTTCCTCTTTCTGACCAATTTTGCTCCACCACATATCCGAGTCAAATCCAATGTGAAAATAAGCTTGTGAATTAAAATTGATTGAGTATGGAGTCAGGAAACGATATGACGCATATTTAGAAACAAAACCTTTAAAATTTCCTGATTCTTGAAAAACCGACCCTTCGTCTGCTCCTTGTCCGTACGCATCTAGGTTCCCAATTTTTCCTGAGTGCATCTTTTCGCCGGAAAATTGGGCGTCCAACAATTTAATATCGGAATAATACCTAGGCCATTAACAAACGAAATTTCGTGTATTTATTACTTAACGGCCAAACAAGGACTTTGGGCCAAAGTATTATGTACTTAATAAAGGCTCAAAATCAACTTACCCCCTCTGATGATCTTTCCTATAATTTTGCTAACATTGAAGCGTTTTTTGCACCGGAAAACATGGTTTTGATTTTGCACCATGTCCTTCCTCCAAGTGAGTCATTAGTAGGGATGCTAAGTATCAAATATAAATCTACGCTACGAATGGACCTTTTCTCTGCAAGATGGTAAACCCGTCAAAGTAGATGTTATCTTTATATCTTCTTTTTGAACAACGAAAATTTTCACGATTTTTTGTTCTTGAGCTATTTTAGCCTGGATTCTAGAAAATGAAGGTCCACGTGTTTACTCAGTATCTACGGCTTATTTCGTAATTCATTGCAATTGTACTACGAGGCGATAAACGTGAGAGACGCTCTGACAGAGTAAGTGAGTCAGAGCGGGATGATAGAAAAAAGGGTTGTCATCACAAATCTATGGTGGTTGTTATCACGTAAAGTGGGCGGAAGGGAAAATTTACGAGCTAGGTCACGTGACGAAATTTATTCCTTCACATACGCGCCCGGAAGTATGGCGGAAGTGGTTGATTGTATGATTTCATAGTATAATTTAAGACCACCCTTACGGCATGAAACCGTCAAAAAAGGATTCTCGAATGACGATGGCCCCTATAATATATATGTATGACCTGGAAATTTTTCCATCTATTCGCACTGATATTTAAACTGCTAGCTGGAAATTTTCGATCTGTTCGCACAGATATTTAACCTGTTAGCTGGAAATTAAGTGTCTGTTCTTTAAAGTCCTTCAATGTCGAGCTGGAATTTAGCGATCTGTTCTTATAAGATTTTGTCAGCCATGGTAAATAAGAACAGTTAACTCGCATAAAATCAGTCACCTGGTAATTTCGTACCTGTTCTGAAAGTTTTTTTACCTCCTAGCTGGAAAAATATAACTGTTCTGAAGTAAAAATTTCTCCCCTGGAAAATGAGGAACTGTTCTTAATTTCGGGAAAATCCTTCCAGCTGGCAAATAAGAACAGATATTTGCAAATTTTAGGTCGGTGGCTGCCTCTGAGAAAACTCAATGCGCTACCCACTTTCACTCAGCATTTTATGGTCGGCGAACATTTACACTTTGCGCATTAGCAGTTCGTGTGTTGTTGTTTTGAGGTCTTTCTTCGTTCTCCGCAACGCAACAACAGGGAAAATGTTATATCGGATGGCCAAAAGTCACCTCGCATTTTCTCTCGAAATTAGGTCCCCCCCGTTTATTAAAATCTAGAAAATTTTCCAACCCCCCCCCCGTTTATTTGGAACCTAAGAGTATATGTTTATGAATTATGCTTATAATTCACCTCGAGCCAAGTTTTTAGTGAAATTTAAGAAATTTTGTTCAGATTTTGGGAGTAGTAGAATGTAGCTAGCCGTGGAACGTCTTTTTTTTTACTTGACCTCTACCAAACCTTTTTAAACAGATAAAAAATGACAACTTGAAAATTATTTCAGGCTGACATATATGCTCATGCTATGCTTAGGAATTCTGCAAATCTGAGCCTTCGGATGCTTATAAGCGTTATGCTTATAAAAAAACATGTATTTTATTAGTATTTTCTAGTTGCGATTTTACCAGTTGTGCTTTCTTTGCTTTTCTTTTGAGCTTGGTAGATTTGTCTTTATCTTTGCCGTTAGAGCATTGAAGCTCCTTTCTACCAAGGATGACAAATGGTTCTCCAGTGAAAGTCATTTGCTGTGGATTTGAAGAAGATTTTTTGTCTTCAAACAATATTTTATGTCCAGTGATGTCTACATCTATGAAAGATAATTTGAAAATACAAAAACATCGAACAATTATCTTGTTCATAATAATGATTTCACTTGCATCCTTAAAGCTTCATTCAAAAGCTGAAAAAAGAATAAGCGAGTTTTAAAAACAATTTGATAAAGTTAACCAACAATACCTTGTACCATGAGGTTAAAAGGTTTTTGAGAAAAGAAATCAGGTCATTAAAATTAGCATAAGTTTTGAGGATTTTTCTTTATATAAATTCTGCTCCACTTTTTTCCAGACACACTGTATAGCCCTAAATTTGAACTAACCCTTATTGTTGAAACTTTTATCAACATATTCCACACAATAGCTTGAGTTATTTGCGATTTCATACTGTTTAATTGCTCTTTCTGCTTCCTCCAGAGTTGAAAATAAAAATGTTCTTTCATGTCTGTCATGTTCTTGACTACATAAATTTTGTTCAATATGTGCAGTTCCATGTTGAGGGCCTTCGCCAGCTTAAAGAATTTGAAAGATATCAAACAGTTATAGAGGGAGAGATAAAGTATATGGATTTTCAGAGGGAAATCTGTAACAATATGCAACAACTTGTAATTTTTTCAAAAATCTATAATTTTCTATCAGTAAACTTTAAAACCGAGAATAAAACTTAAGAAGATTATACATTTTGGGTTTGAAGAAATTATACTAAACAATGCAACTTACTTTCATTTCTAGGTGGACTCCTTGGTAACACTAGAGTATCATCTTCATCAACTTGAATTCCTGGATGAGAAGAAATTATATCAATGGAGGGGTTCTAGAGATTATTCTAAAACTACTTTAATACTGATTTTGTGGGTTTAGATAGATTATTGGATCAAGTCCGGTTGGACTGGTCGCTGGTTGGATTCTTGACTAGTTTTTGAAACTGGTCAAGAATCCACCCGGGACTTATTTTACTGACCCGATTTCGTAAAATCTTACAAAAAACCTGGTCAAGAACCCACCCCTCAGCTGGTCAAGAATCTGACTTTCTGGTCAAGAATTTAGGGGGGCAGGTCCTTGACCAGGTCGGGTGGATAGTTGACCAGTTGGGGGGCCGGTTCTTGACCAGGTCGGGTGGATTCTTGACCAGTTGGGGGGCCGGTTCTTGACCAGGTCGGGTGGATAGTTGACCAGATTTTTACATGTCATAATTGATGTTTATGTTTGCTCTTTTTTCTATATGCACTTTCGATATGTGCAATAGTTTTACGTTTTAACCACTTTGTAATTTACGTTTTGTTTGCGGCCTAGATCGTTAATAAAGGGCGCCCACCCTTGACTTTGATTGAACATTCTGCGTTCATTCGAATAACATGCGGCATATATTTCTATTGTTGATCTCGTATGAAGAATTCTAAGTCACGTGTATGACAAATTTCGTGTAGACGTTGATTAGATATAATTTTTCGATAATCTTTTTCAGTAGGATTTACAAACTTTTGACCATTACGTATCATTCGCCGAAGAAAAGAACGATAACTAACATTCAATCTTTCAAATAGATTTTTTGTTAGGTTCCAGTTTTGACACGCGTACGAAAGTCGACTTCTCACAAAACTATTGAGGAAGTTGATTCGGGTGCGAAGGTTGATTCGCTGATTTTGAAGGAGGTTTGACATTTCGTTGAATTTTGCAGATGCCACTTGAATACGATTATTGACTTCTGAATTTCCGGTATTGGGCTGGTCATGGCTGATTATCAGAGTTTTGAAATATTTTGCGTGGATTTAATTTCGCGAATAAGCCAGAAAACAGCTGAAAATAGCCATTTTTTGCCATAAATCGAGACTTGGAACTGAAAATTTTAAAAGTTTTGTGGTGGATTTAATTTCACGAATCAGGAATCTCACGCGTGTTCGCGAGTTTTAATTTCGCGAAAATGGCAAAAATTCGCGAAATCGCTTAATTTAATCTCGCGAAATTAATCCGATTAAAGTAGAAGACTTTCTTTGTCAGTAAAGAAAAGAACTAAATCATCCGCATATCCAATCCATGGGAGTTCCGCTTGTCCAAACGTTTGGATGTTTGTATTTCGTATTGGGTACAACGGTTCGGGTGAGACTTTTCAAGTTGATGCGATATTTGTGTTTGAAAAAGTTGATATCATTTGATTTTTCTTTGAAGAGTCTCATGACAAAGTCAATATAAAGATGGAACAAGAAGGGACTTTCTAGTCCTCCTTGTCGAACACCAGATGAGGTTTGAAACTTTTTATTTGCATCTTCGTAAGTCAGACTTGTATTTTTATAAAGTTTTTCAAGAATGTCGAATAGTGTGGGTGATTGACGGTTATCGAATCGCAAACGAATCGACTCGAAATGCCAATCACGAGGGATGTGGTCGAATGCTACTGTCAGGTCGACGAAAATGATAAATAGGGGCTCTCTTTTTCGATCAGTAATCTGTTGGATCCGTTTGATTGTGTAAATTCCTTCAGTTGTTCCCCTATCTTTCCGAAAACCATTATGTTCGTCACTTAGTTGTAGCTCGTACCAAGAACGAAGTGAAAAAATGAATCAGGCTGATTCATGATATGCACCATCACAATATCTTCCACGGACCCAATAACTGATTGGCAGCTTATTTTACGTCACTTAAAACCAATCAGCTGCTGAGTGCATTTATGATGTAATGTCTACAGAAGACATTGCAATGGCACATATCATATCACGAATTCAGGATATGCACACATTCTGATAAATAACGAGATTGCTCACGAGAATTTTTAACCCGCGTGAGAAAACCCGCACATGTCAATCATTTTTTAGACTTGTCAATCATTTTTTAGCTGCTTTTTTTCCACTTGTGGTGAAATACTGTACTTGACGACTTGAGTCAAACTGCACTGAGGTGACATCACTTAGAAAATTTTTTCTTCAAAATATAACGGGGATTTTCAAAAATATTAATAAGAGCTCATAAAACCAGAAAAAGTTTGGTCAATGCTGACAAAATAACGCAAACTCCAACGCACCGTATAGGATTCGAACTCTCGAAAATGACCTTCACAAACCTTCCGTTATTTATCAAAAATTATGCACCACTGCAATGACTTCATGAAATTATGTAATTTTTTTTTACCAATACGTTACTTGCACCAATCAACTGTTGTAAATTTTTTGTTCGAATACCGATACCAATCAAATTTTCCCTTATTTTTCAGGTACACTTCCCTCGGAGGGAGTACTTAGGCAAAAATGGGTGCTGGGTATGTGTGAACGATAAAGGTCGGGTTTTTCATCAACCAAAGTCTCTCAAACGTTACCAAAATCTGAAAATTTTAAAGTAGTGTCTTTGTAAGGTCGAAAAATTTATGATTTTTAGGAATTTTGTTTCATTTCTTGAGAAAAATTGCAAAAAGTTTATTTAAGAGTAGGAAATTTTCGAAAATCGAAAAAAAATTTCAGAAAGAGTTTTATCAAGGGTCATTTTTTCACTAAAACTTGGTTTCCCGTCCTCGTACATCTTTCATCTGGCTACCCTATATTACCCCCTGGAAGCTTTTATTGCATTGGGCTTTCCCAGAAAAAAATCGTGCACCCCCTGTTGAGGAGGTCCATTTCCGTTCCAAAGGGGTAAGGTTTGAAATCAAAAATAAGCAGAATTCCAAGGGGGTAATGATTGAAAATTTGTGAAAAATTCGGAATTCCAGAGGGGTATGATCCTAAAATTGCCTGGAATTCCAAGGGGGTAGGTCACAAAAGGTTGGACCTCCTCAACAGGGGGTGCACGGTTTTTTTCTGGAAAAGCCCATTGCCCTATCACATCTTTACTTATTACATTGAATTTTGAACTTCGTGTCCCAAAGGCGGGCTTATTAAGCGCTAGAAAATTGATTAAGAGAACGGAAAATCGTCAAGCGACCTCAAACTTTCATCGAAAACTGGCTCTTATCGAGTGATAGAATGCCCAATAGTAGACCTTAACGGGCTACTATTTATGAGAGTTTCTTAAGGAAATTCGTTAGTAAATTTCAATTGGATCTAAACATTGGCGTTGTGGGAATATTTTTCTGGATGGGCCAAATGATATTAGGATTATTTATTGAATCAGATTTTTGAATATATGGTTGATGTATGAAAAGGAGGCCCTTTGAAAATATTTAAAAAATTGACTGCCATGATGGCCCAAATCCTTAAGGAAAAAGAGATAAATTTGATACTATCTCTAGACTAGCAAGTAGCTGTCGCTATGAATGCCCCGCGAACGCATTCATAATCGAGAATGAACGTTTGAAGGCCGCATTCCACCAGATCGTTTTATTGGAGCGCCATCCAATAAGCGCACAGCTAGAAATTTCTATTCGCTGAGCGCTTGTCTCGTTCCTTTGAAACCATTGTGGTAGAAAATATTTTTACACAAGAAAAAAAAACACCAAAGTCAAATGTTTTTCTTCTCTCTGATCGGCTGACAAAAAAGAAACGAGGTGTACAGCTTAGCGCACACGGTAAAACATCTTGATATCTCCGCTTACTTCGTAAAAACTAATCACCGAAAAGTAAATGGCTGTCTATCAAGAGTTGTTGATCTGATTCTTATAAACTAGATGCTTATAAGAATAATAAATATGCTCATATTGTGCACTGTCCCTTGTTTACTTTGTAAGAACTATACCAAAAAGTATAAAGCTGTTGATCAAGAGTTATTGATATGAATCTTATAAACTAAATGCTTATAAGAAAAATAAATGTGCTCATATTATGCGCCATCCATTGTTTACTTTGTAAGAACTAATTACCGAAAAGTATATGGCTGTTTATAAAGAGTTATTGATTTGATGCTTATAAAGTAGGTGCTTACAAGAAAAATAAAAATGCTCATTTTATGCGCCATCCATTGTTTACTTTGTAAGACTAAAACGTGAGAATCAATACAAGTCTCAACAAAATAGATAAAACGATAGATGCGCGCGAGCATTCTTTAACCGCGGCGGCCCGCTCAGAATCGAAAGAAACAACATGAACATGAATATTTTTCTGGCGAACAAGCCCACTACGTGAAGCAACAAAAGCCCCTGCGGGGCAATAAAAAAATTTGGAAGAAGCTAGTGCGAGTGAAGCGAGCTATTTTTGGACTCACGTATTATTCAGCTTTCGATTGATGTAAAATTCAATACCTCTCTATCAAAAGTAGTAAATTTTCTTCTTCGTTTTTCTTCACTTTCTTGGACGAATTTTGAATACCCTGAGTATCAGAGGTCAAAGCTTTCTGCGAGAATATACGTATTTTAATCGGGCAGTGGATTCCACGGTAGATTTAAATATCTTTCCAGCGATACCTAATATTTTATTATACAAAAATGATTCGAAAATTCGAAAGTTATAGCTGAAAATAAAAACAGTGCACACCTTTTTTAACACAGATTTTTTAGAAAGATTGACCAGGTCGGGTGGATTCTTGACCAGTTGGGGGGGGGGGGGGGCGGTTCTTGACCAGGTCGGGTGGAGGCCGGTCCTTGACCAGGTCGGGTGGATTCTTGACCAGTTGGGGGGCCGGTTCTTGACCAGTTCGGGTGAATAGTTGACCAGTTGGGGGGCTGGTTCTTGACCAGGTCGGGTGGATTCTTGACCAGTTGGGGGGCCGGTTCTTGACCAGGTCGGGTGGATTCTTGACCAGTTGGGGGGCCGGTTCTTGACCAGGTCGGGTGGATTCTTGACTAGTTTAGGGGCCGGTCCTTGACCAGGTCGGGTGGATTCTTGACCAGTTGGGGGGCCGGTTCTTGACCAGTTCGGGTGGATAGTTGACCAGTTGGGGTGATGGTTCTTGACCAGGTCGGGTGGATTCTTGACCAGTTGGGGGGCCGGTTCTTGACCAGGTCGGGTGGATTCTTGACCAGTTGGGGGGCCGGTTCTTGACCAGGTCGGGTGGATTCTTGACTAGTTTAGGGGCCGGTCCTTGACCAGGTCGGGTGGATAGTTGACCAGTTGGGGGGGCCGGTTCTTGACCAGGTCGCGGGTAAATTCTTGACCAGAAAGTCAGATTCTTGACCAGCTGAGGGGTGGGTTCTTGACCAGGTTTTTTGTAAGATTTTACGAAATCGGGTCAGTAAAATAAGTCCCGGGTAGATTCTTGACCAGTTTCAAAAACTAGTCAACAATCCAACCAGCGACCAGTCCAACCGGACTTGATCCAGATTATTTAATGGTGTTTGGAATTATAAATCAGATACTTCTTGATACTCTCTCTCTCTCTATATATATAGTATGAAAATATAAATGTTTTCTCCTGTCAGACCTACAAACAACAAAGAGTGGCCGAATTCTTTTTCCTCTTAGAGAGACGATGTTACAATGAGAAGGTAGCAAATCTTCTCTGGGTCCCTCTGTCTTTATCCTGGCTTGGGACAGGCTGACTGTCATTTAAGACAGTCAGGCGACATTACCCCAGCGGCCTGTACAAGATGACAACAAACTCCAGGTAGACTGACAGGAGAAGAAAACAAAAAATGAATCAACAAAGGTGTAAACACCTTAGACTCCTTTGGAGCCGACTGCACTAGACACCAGGCAGGGGACATCCTCGCACATCCTGATGTACTAGGCAAATATATATAGTATGAAAATATAAATGTTTTCTCCTGTCAGACCTACAAACAACATATATATATGGTTAAGATTAGAAATGACCTTGAGAAAAGGAAGTTTTGAAAATACTAACAAAATTAAAAAGTAAAACTTAAAAAGGTATAACAATATTTTTGAATTTTACATTGTTTTTCTATTTTTTTTTTGAATTTTTAAATAGACTTTTTATATATAATTTTAATCATAAAAAAATCTACTTACTTTCATCTCTAACAAATTCATTATTCTCAAGACTTGGTGGCGGGCTTGGTGGCAAGCTTGGTGGACTCCTTGGGAAATCTGGTAATTCATCTCCATCAGCTAAATAAAAGCAAATGTATCATCTTATTATATGTGAATATCATTTATGACATGAGAACAATAAAATTTAGACAAAACAAACTTTTTTCCAATTAATTTTTTAAACTAACAAAGAAAGTTAAATAAAATTGAAAGAGATAGAGTAAAATTGATATTCACAATCATTTCCAAGATCTTGAAGATCGCTCTTGAGATTGGACAGTTCATTCTTGAGACAATTCAACTTTTGAAGTCGCCTTTTTACTGGAGGTGAATATGATTTAGTTGCTAAAGAGAAAAGTGATAAAACTATAATCAAGTTTACCAAGAGAAAGGTGATACCCCAAAGCTTTCAAGTGCTAGACAAATCATGGGAACCCTGATGGGAACCCTGTACTTTAAATAATTAAAAATGGTTTGGTACAATTCATTTTAAGTAGCCTAAAAGCTTTACCAACAAGCTAGTCTTTTTTGAAAGAAAGAATCTGAGTTGAAAGTACAAACTTTCAGACTATATTCCAGATCTAATAATTATTCATTTAAAAAAGTGATGTGTTTTGATAGTCAGTTTATTCTTGCCATTTCCGCAAGGAAAATCTAGTTTTTAAAAAACAGACAACAATAGATAAAACCTTTTATCAAATTATTGAACTTTTCATTTCAGATTTATTAATAAAGATATTCACAAGAAAAAAATGAGAGAAAAAGGTGGAATGTTTAATGCTGACAGCAGACTGGAATCCTGGAAGGTATCTAATATTCTTCCTCTTTCCCCAGTAAAGGATTTAAAGTCTTCTGTACAAAAAGTAGTTTATTTATTTAGTTTATTTTTCATCACAAAACTGGGAAGTGAATCCTTTTTTTACAGCAATGGTGGGTCAGATACTGCTAGATTTTTCCCTGTTTTTATCAAACCTTCTGTAATTTCTGTAATTGCTTGACTTCTATGTACAAATTCATTTAAACAAATAGTTCTGGCACTGGAAAAATAGTTTTTAAGATCCGTCCCTGTTAGTTGTGGCTGCTGGGGGGACCTGCTGGGGAATGGCTGCTGGCTGCTTGTTCATTTTATGTGTCATCGTTTAGATAAGGGTTTTAATTTCAAAGAGTATCCTTAAAGACAATTTGAAATGACATCAGGTCAGTTATGAAATTGGAAGGAAAAAAGTTATATCTATTTGACCTTCCCATGTCCACATGATTAGAATGTCTTCTTAATGGCTATTGTATGGTTGGGAATTTTGTATGGTTGGTTTCAATTATCTGCAGAAAAAAAGATAAATATACTTACAAATGCCACCAGCACTACTGCTACTGCATGGTTTTTCTTCTTCATCTTCATCAGCAGAGGAATCGTCAGAATCAGAACTGTCAGAGGCAGCTACAAGTTCAGGGATTGAATTTGCAAACTTTCGGAATTTTTCTCCAGGCTTATTTCTTTTCATTTTCACCAAATTTTAAATTTTATATTGACAGTATCAGATTATATTGTATACGGAATATTTGTATGTTCCACATTTGACTTCTATTTTTGTTTCTATGCTTTTTTCCCGCGCCTATTTTCCCGCGCGTTTTGAAAGATTACGTATTTTGATAATACAGGATCCATTCCGGTCTGCAAAATATTTTTAAAATGTCTCCGCGGAAAAGGTGACTTTTGGCCATCCGATATAACATTTTCCAACAAACAGTCCAAAGTCCATTCATGCCTTACACTCAAAAAATTTACGAAGGAAGTGGTGGAACCAGAGATTTGGGAAAAGAGGATAAGAATAGCGCTATTCAGCTATAGAAATATAGGCTAGGAAGCCTTTTGTTCTATTGAAATATCTGCGCCCGATCGATTGTTTTAGTTCTGAGCCAATCGGAGCGCTTGATTATTCTATGCGCACAAGACTAGAAGTACAAACAAAAAATGGCAGCCGTGGTTGATATCGAAAGTGAAATAAAAATATTTCTAATATCGGGTGTTTTGGTATTTTTTATAAGCACTTTTCATTTTGGACATGGCGGATACAGCGTAGGTCGAGCCAAAAAGTTTCAGTTTTAGCCAAAATACTTTCCTCAAGGAATGCTCGAACCAATGTCACAGATTATATTGTAGAAATAGAAATAATTACTAGTAAAGAATTTAAAATTCATTGCATTCAAACACAAAACGAAGCTGGTAAAACTAATATAGTTTTTCATTACTTCTCGGGCTAAAGTGTTTTGACAACCATATAAAAAGAGCTAGCTTGGTTGAATATTAAAACAATGAAGGAGAAGGGAAAGAAAAAAACAGGACTAAAACAATGGCAATTCATGATATCAATGACAAGAAATCAAAAATATCATGAATTTTTTTGTAAGAACTTTTTGAAGTTTACACAACAAAGCGAAAAATAATAGCAATATAATACAAAACAGTAGCACACAAAATAAACAAATTTAACAAAAACTATACAAAAATCTTTATTTGGTCGCGTTGTAATAACAAAAAATAATAATAATAAACTGGTTAAATTTCTGGACTAATTTGATTCTTGTTATGTCAATTTTATTTGTCTTATTGCTTCCAAAAAGTTACTTAAATAATTGCAAGAAAATTAATTACAATAAAAAAACTTTGACTTGATCCTTCCTCACTAAAAGCACCTTGGAAAATAAACATATATATTGTGAAACAGTGTATGAAAAATCGGTCACTCTTGGATTTAGGGTGGCTCACTAATTCCAATAGAGGTGTGATTCTAAGTTAAAAAGCAGTAATGTAAGCTTGTAATTGTAGTCCAGCCTCATTCTGGTGTCTTGTTTGGGACTATTTGCGTAATCAAGCAAGAAATCCTGGTGAAACAGGGATAAAAAGACCTCAATCCAACTACAAACAAATCATGACATCAGATTCCATTGTTGTTTCCTTTGAGTTAAATATGCTTTTCACCCATCCATCTTATTAGCAGAATTTGTTGGTGTTAGCAAAGATATTGAACCGTGTAGTTGACAAATTCAGACAAATTTTAAACCAATTCTCATTGTATACCAACCACGTGAAGATATACAAAATAATTCATGGATCTAGGTTACTGGGCAGTATGATGGTAACTAACCTGCTGACCTGAAAGTATATAATAATGAAAATGGGAATTAGGATTTTTGCAGCAAGCTATCATGAACAAATACAGAACACAAACAACAAATCTTAATAGACCTTTTTTTAAAGAGGCAGCCATGTTGAATAATTATGTAATTCAGCATAAAAACAATGATACAACCATGCATAATTACTGTATCATGCATATTTTAAAAATTATGCATGGCTGTATCATTGTTTTTATGCTGGAGTACATAAATATTCAACATGGCTGCCTCTTTAAAAAAAGGTCTATTCCACCGACCACTGACAAAAACCGGTGAAATAAACCTTATATAACTGGACAATCTACTAACCGGTCAGAGCCAATCTACTATACGGTCAGAGCCAATCTACTAACCGGTCAGAGCCAATCTACTAACCGGTCCTATTAATCGGTCAGAGCCAATCTATTAACCGGTCAGAGCCAATCTACTAACCGGTCAGAGCCAATCTACTAACCGGTCAGAGCCAATCTACTAACCGATCAGAGCCAATCTATTAATCGGTCAGAGCCAATCTATTAACCGGTCAGAGCCAAACTGGTCAGACTCAGAGTCATAGTTTTATAAATTATACCTACATAAGTAAAAATATTAGAACTTTGATTGCAATTTTCTGTCACATACAAAAACTTGAAATTTCAACCCCAAAAAAATGTTTTTCCTTAGTAGAAGCTAAAAAGGCATCAAGGATAATTTAGCAGTGCGCCACAAACCGCGATATTTCGAGAACACGGAAGCGCGTCAAAACACCAGCTTTTTTAGAGTTTTGTCTCGTTTATCCAAACGCTGCAATCCCGCGTAGGCTGAGGGTTCAAGACTAGAACCCCCAATACGAGACATTTGCCAGACCGAAAAAAAATCATCATCATCAATTTTGTTAATTTTCAGAATTGTTTACTCACTGGAAATACGCAACTTTCTGAAGTTTTGTTTTTTTTCGGTTGTGCTTCATTGCCCCGAAGGGGCTTTTGTTGCTTCACGTAGCGGACTTGCTCGCCAGAAAAATATTCATGTTCATGATTCAGATTCATGTTCATGTTGTTTCTTCCGATTCTGAGCGGGCCGCCGTGGTTAAAAAATGTTCGCGCGCGATATCTCTTTTGTTGCTACTTGTATTGATTTCCTAGCTATGCACGGACAGAGAAGGTAGGTTTTCCTAGCTATTCCATCCACGATGGTTGAAATTTGACAATGACTTGCATTTTGTTTTGTAGCTAGCTGTGCTTTTTTTGCTGAACAAGAAAACAGAAAAAGGTATAAATATTCAAATATCTATGAAAATGTCTAAGAAAAATCATGATGAGCCTTCTTCAGAAGGAATATCTCAGAAATTTATTGAGCCTTCTTCAGTTTCTGATGAAGGAATTTCTCAGAAAATTATTGATGAGCTTTCTTCAGAGGAAGAACAGATAGATCAGGAGAGGTACGTGTACAAAAATGATAGAGGTAATAGAGACTTACATTTTATGAATTTGTGTAGACACCAAGATTCAGTGTATACATGTGCAGTAGACTCATTTTTGGAAATAGCATATACTACGTTTGGCCCATACATTGCTGAAATTGAGACACAGAAGAGCTTATTCTTTGATTTGTTAACAAATTGTTTGAAGTCATACAGTATCATTTTGAATGCAGACATCACAGACAATAGAGAAAATGAAGAAAACTTGTCTATTATTCGTCAGCCTGTTTGGGACTTCTTAATTGCAAATTGCACATCTTTTGAAAAACGTGATTGCGATGCTGAGTTTTCTCAGATTTTTTCAGGAAGTATTGTTCGTAATTTTTCAGAGCAAGAGAAAGCTTTATTTGAGACACGTTACAGAATGGAGGGATCGTGCCCTAACTGTGGTGAAGAATTAATTCGTCAATGTAGTATATTTTTGAATTACATTTCAGAATTAAACTTAAATCTTTTAGATGACTTTCATAATTGGCAAAATCTTTTAAACCCAGTTATGATTGATAAATCAATAATGTGCAGTAGTTGTGGGAATATTTCTCACGATACATCGCTAGTGTCATTTGTTGCACCTACAATCTACCTTGTAGAATTTGGAGGTGATTATGATATAGAATTTGGACAGAATTTGGTTTTAAACGATCAAAACTATGTGCTGAGAGGTCTTGTTAGACATAAAGGAGCCCACTTTTCATGTGCTGTATTAGATGATAACAATTGGATCTATATTGATGATTTACATGAAAAAACATTTTGTTGCGAAAGCTTGTGTCAACTTTATGAGATTCAAAAAGATGGATGGTTTTTTTGCATTTACATAAAGGAAAACATTTCTGATCAAACTAATTTTGTACATTTTGAGATAGCTAGCACTTTGAGGAAAAGAAAGATGGGCAAAGATGATTTAAAGGACTATCCATTAAGAAGCAAAAGCAAAAAAATTGAGGAAGATAAAGCTGAGATCGATGAAAGATATTATGCAAATAATAAGGAACATATTAATTTGAAAAGGAAGAATTATTACAAAAACAACTGTGAGGATAAAAAAAACTATTATGAAAAGACAAAAGACAAGCGTAAGGAATATTTAGCCAAAACAAAAGAATTACAAAAACAAAAGCGTCAGGAATATTTCGCCAAAAATAAAGATTTGCGTAAAGAAAAACAAAAAGAATATTATGAGAAGAATAAAGAGAAAATAAAGGCTCAGCGTGAGCGTAATCATGATAAAACAAAAGATTTGCGTAAAGAAAAACAAAAAGAATATTATGAGAAGAATAAAGAAAAAATAAAGGCTCAGCATGAGCATAATCATGATAAAACAAAAGATTTGCGTAAAGAAAAACAAAAAGAATATTATGAGAAGAATAAAGAGAAAATAAAGGCTCAGCAGCGTGAACGTAATCATGATAAAACAAAAGATTTGCGTAAAGAGAAACAAAAAGAATATTTTGAGAAACAAAAAGAATATTATGAGAAGAATAAAGAGAAAATAAAGGCTCAGCGTGAGCGTAATCATGATAAATCAAAAGATTTGCGTAAAGAAAAACAAAAAGAATATTATGAGAAGAATAAAGAGAAAATAAAGGCTCAGCAGCGTGAACGTAATCATGCTAAAAAAAGGCAAAATACAGAAAAGAATGACGACTTTTTGGGTGATAAATTTCACAAAAAATTAGAAATGACTATTTTTCAGTGCAACACTTGTAAGGAAGGCTGGCCACTTTGTAAGACTCCAAATGATAAAAGTAATTATGAATGCGTACGATGTAAAAGAGATAAAACTCAGCCAAAGAAATTTAGTATTGAAAATGATATGATTCCAAGTAAAGTTCCATTGGAACTGCAAGGTTTAACACAGGTTGAAGAAATGCTTATTGCTAGAGCATTTCCTGTTATTCAAGTTTATACTAAGCCAAATGGAGGGCAAAAAGCTTATAAAGGACATGTTCTAACTTTACCGCATGATGTTCAGCACATTGCTAATGTTTTGCCAAGATATCCCAGTGATATACCAGTTATCGTTTTTAAAATTGACGGGAAAGATAACAGATCAAGAGACCTAAGAGTGCGGAGACAAAAAGTTCTTGATGCATTAGTGTGGCTAACCGGAAAGAATAGTATGGGGGAACCAAATAACCCAAGGTACCAAAATGTGACTATTGATAGAAGTAGATTTGATAAATTGCCTGAAGATGATTATTTGCAAATGCCAATGAATGTAGACTTCAATCAAGAAGAGGTTGAAGATGATGATTTAGATAATGAGGGAATTCTTCCTGATTTTGGTCCAAATACTGAGGATAGTGAAGAAAAAATTTATGATTGCAATACTGAAATGGGGAGTTTTATTCCAATTAAAGTAAAAACTAAGAAAGAAAAAGATATAATTAATGATTCAATTTTGAATCCAGAATCTGTTAAGATAGGCAACGAGCCTTTAAATGAGTTCACTACAGAGTATTTGGCTACTTTAGCTTTTCCAACACTTTTCCCAGATGGTAAAGGAGATCCAACCAATTCAAGCATCAGAAGGTCTATTGCTAAAAGTGATACAGAATCTTTTTCTGAAAAGATTAAACATTTGATAAAATTTGCTGAAATGATAGATGGGAAATGGGTATACAGATTTGCAGCCCATCCTCGATTTGGGTTTTGGGCTTACAATATGCTTTATCGTAGACGTCTGTTGGGACAAGGAAGTTTTTACTTGAAGCAAAATCCAGGAGAAGCTAATTTGACAATTAATGAATTACAGGATATGGTTAGAGAAGGTAGTCATGCTACAATCATGAAAAAGCTAATGAGATATGCGAAGAATGTAACAGGTACAAATGCGTACTGGAATCAGGCTAAAGAAGAATTAAAAGCTACAATTAGTCAGGTTGGTTCTCCAACAATTTTTTGGACTCTGTCATGTGCTGAATTCCATTGGCCAGAATATCATGCATTATTTTCAAATGATAATGATAGCTCAAGTGATACATTGCGAGAAAATATTATTAATAATCCTCATTTGATAGACTGGTTTTTTACTGTCAGAGTTGAAAACTTTGTTAAACTTTGGCTTTATGAGACTTTAGGTGCTGAATGGCACTGGTACAGATTTGAATATGCTGTTATGAGAGGCTCTATCCACTGTCATGGGGTAGCAAAACTTAAAAATGACCCAGGATTGTGCTCTCTTACTCAAAAGGCTTTAGAAGGACATATAGCTGAGAAAGAATTACTAGATTCTGAATTTGAGGATAATGTCAGAGTTGAGCTTGAAACTAAAGTCAATGAAGGAAAAGCAGCAGAAAGGGAAGTTACTGAATATGTTGATTCTATTGTGACAGCTTGTAACCCCTGTACTCCTGAAGAAGGCTGGGTAAAACCGAAAGTGCACCCATGCAAAAAAAAAGTTGAAGACATTAATGAAAATGAGCTTGACGATGATTATGCAAATTTAGTAAATAGTGTTCAGAGGCATACTAAGTGCAGTACAGCCTATTGCTTACGTAAAAAGAATGATGATGAACAATATTGTAGATTCAATTTTCCTTTTGAGGATTGCAATGAAACTTATATTGAATTTGAAGAATTGAATTCAAAGAAATATGGTAAGCAGTACAGACCAAAAATTGTATTAAAAAGAAACGACTCAAGAGTAAACAGGCATCAGAGATTGCAATTGCAATCATGGAGAGCTAATTGCGATATACAACCAATTATAGATTACAATGCATGTTTAGAATATCTTGCTAAGTATGCCTCAAAGGCAGAAAAAATATCAGATGTTGCTCGAGACGCTTTTGTTTCTGTTGTTGAGAATTTAAAAGGAACTGAACAAATGAGATCTGTTATTCAGAAATTAATGATTAGAGCTGTCGGGGAAAGAGATTTTAGTATACAAGAGGTAATGCACCATATATTATCATTAAAACTGGTCAGTTCATCTTTTCAAGTTGTTAATGTTTCGGTTGACGGATCTCGAAAGGTTGAAATCAATAATGAGGATGTCCTTACTGAAGCTTCAACTGTTGATAATTATGCTAACAGAGCTAACCTTGAAGGATGTGATGCATTCGTTTTAGATAGCAATTTTATGCAATTTGTTTCGAACTATTCAGTGCAAAAAGATGTTTTGAAAAAGCGTAAAAAAACAGTTATTGTTAGAGCCTTCCCAACACCACCTTTTGATCCAAAAGGACCTCATTTTCATGTATTTTGCAAATATCAACTGCTAAAATACAAACCATGGAGGACCAGGATTAGTGATGCTTGGGATGGTTTAAATGAGGAGGATACTGATATGTTTTGCCAAAAATGGAATGAGTTTTTGCAAACTGATTTAGGTCAAAGTGTTGTCCCTAATTGGAGAAGAGAACTTAATAATGCTGAATTATATTTTGAAAGGTCGGAAACTGATGAATTTGAAGAGAATGTTGAAGGGGAGCGTGAAGAATGGATGCACTTAGCTGATTTATGTGCAAATAACAATGAAACTAATCAAGAAGGGCAATCTCATAACGATTTAGAATATTGGCAGTCTTGTAGAAATAATTACACTGAAGAGCAGATCGGAAATATGGTTTCTTGGCTTGACAAAAGAAAAGCTGAAATGTCTGAGAACCCAGTTGAACAAGTATTTGAGCTAAAGGTAGATACCCTTAATGAGGCTCAAAGAAAAGCATTTGATATATTATTAGATCATGAGATGAATCAGAGAGATCAGCAGCTGTTTATGATGATTACCGGGTTAGCAGGGAGTGGAAAAAGTTACTTAATTAATAACATCAGAGCCTTACTGAAGGAGAAATGTGTTGTATCAGCCTACTTTGGAATAGCTGCATTTAATATTAGTGGTAAGACTTTGCATTCTTTATTGAATCTTCCAATAAGAGGGAAAAACCAAAATGATTTGAAGGGTCCTGCACTCTTACGACTACAAGAAAGGCTGGGTGGAGTTAAATATATGATTATTGATGAGTATTCTGTTGTTGGTCAAAATATGCTAGGATGGATAGACAAACGGTGTAGACAAGGAACAGGTGAATCAGACAAAGCTTTTGGTGGAATATCTATAATTTTGGTAGGAGATATTGCTCAATTACCCCCTGTTGGAGATCAAGTATTGTATCATAAGAAACCTAGAAGTGAAGTTGGTACAATGGGTTTTTGCATGTATAGAAAGTTTACAACTGTGATAAAACTTACAGTAAATGAAAGATCTAAAGGTGATGATTATCAGCAAGAAAAATTTAAAGCTGCCTTATTGAGATTAAGAAACGGTGATTCAACTGAGGAAGATTGGCAGATGTTCTTATCTAGGACACCTGCTAATTTGACTAATAATTTAAATTTAAAAGATTTTGTGAAATTATCTTTTTCAAATGATAAAGTTGCTTCTGATAACCATGAAGCATTGATGAGCTTAAATGTCCCAGTGGCACAAATTAATGCAAGACACAGTAATAAAGAATCAGCTAAACTTTCTTCAGACGACATGGGTGGATTAGAACCTAAGGTATTTTTAAGCATCGGTGCAAGAGTAATGTTGACTAGAAACCTTTGGACAGACCAAGGACTTTGTAATGGGTCAATGGGAATAGTTAAAGATATTATTTATCAAGAAGGAGATTCTCCTCCAAATCTACCTATAGCTGTTATTGTTCAATTTGACTCTTTTTATAAAGGACCAAGTATATGCGAAGACCAGCCTCGCTGTGTTCCGATTATTCCTTTAACAAATTCTTCAGACCTTCGCGGTACATCGCATGAGCGACAACAGCTACCTTTGAGATTGTCTTGGGCAATAACTATTCACAAGTCTCAAGGATTAACTTTGAATAAAGCATGGATTGATTTAGGAAATACAGAAAGATTTATTGGTTTAGCGTATGTTGGGATCTCAAGAGTGAGAAAGCTAAAAGATATGATAATCGAGCCAATGACATTAGAGCGATTACAAGATATTAAGAAAAGGAAAAATTTTAAATTTAGAGAATTAGAAGAACAGAAAATTAACGGTTTGGCACTAGAAACTGAGGCGAGATTGATTTGATAAGGGTGTACATTGATGAGAACTAAACGTTTTTAATGACTGGGTGGGTGGTAATACATTTTCAAAATTGTAAATAATGATTTTTTTCTATTTAAAGCTCGATTTGAAATACATGTCACAAACACAATTCAATGATGCTTCTACATGACACTTCCTAAAGGTAAGAGTGTTATTTTAGTTGTCGTGAGTGTTTTTTCAGTGTAACAGTATAATTTGTAGAGTTATGTCTTATGTTATAGTGGTACTACTTTTTCACGTTACATGGCAACAGAAGTCGCCCAAAGCTACACCTCTCAAATTTTGAGCCTTTTTAGGTGAAGAACCAGAATCAATCAAAACATCCCTTTGAACAGGCTTAATCTAGCAGAAAGGTTTATAGTGACATAATGGCTCATTTTTAACAATTTTAAATGATTTGATTTTTTTCTCCGTTTTTAGGTCATTTTCAAGGTTATCAACAAAACAAGAAAATGATTTCAATAATCAACCTTCGTATCGTTATTTCACAATTTGACCTCTAGCATGTTCCGTCAATTCGATGCTATTTGTTCAACCATTTTCCTTGATGTTCCTGATGCGTGTATTAATTCAGATCAGTTATTTATATCGACTACATGATAACAAGTACAACGGGTTATGAATAATTTACATTCAACAAATAAACCTTAACGTTATCAATTCACAGCAGTTATATATTGACTACATGAATGCTGTATTTCTATCTACAACGTATTACGAATAGTTTAGATTCAACAAAACCTAAACGTTATAAAGTTTGCAATGTTGCTGACTTCAGACTTACACAAAGTTGCTGATACAATGGTGCTGTTTTTTCCTGATTGTAGGCTGGTGTTCTTGGTCGTTTAACTGTTTTAAATGCCATACCATACAGTAGTTGGAAATTGAATTGTGTTGAGACGGACTCGTCTTTATACGGACAATATTTTTAAAGCAGGAAGCATATTTTTAGAGTTTTCATTTTAAACGATGATATTTTCACACGAAAAATACTAATCTTATTACAATACATCATATAAAGTCCTACTTGCAATCCTACTAGCGACCTTAATAGTCTACCGAGAAAATTTGAAAGAATCGGTGGGTTAGGGTTATCACGTTTCGTTTTAGGCAGATATTTTTTAATAACTTATATTTTTTGAAAACATCGGTTTCATAGACTTCCTTTACCATTTTCTTTTACTAACGAATGATAAATGTTTTTATAACTCTGTACTCCTGATTTTCCCGGAATAATACTAAATTGCCGAATAAACGAGACGAGTTTTTGCAAGAGTTCCTATGATTGAATTGGTATGTAAGCTGTATGCCTTGTTAATTTAGAAACGTTACTATATAAACAATATTTTCACACGATTTCAAACGATTGCATTAATTAAATTGATTTTTTAAGTCTCTTCGGCTACCGTATGAGAACGAGCCAAGTAATAACACTAACACTAATTCCCATGACACTGGTTAGCTAAAAAAAGTATTTTTCGAATATATATTCTGTTCAGTTCCTAATAAACGGGGGAAGGTTACTTTGATCGGATCAAGTTTCGCGGAAATTTGTTTCGCAAAATCGCGTGGGATCGCTGATTCGCGAAATTAATCCATGCGAAATTTCTCAAACTTCTTACTCGCGAAGTTAAATCCAAACAATTCGCGACTTTTTTTCCTCGCAAAAATGGATCCGAAGCTTGTGGCACTTCCATTGGTACGTACTATACGCGAAAATATATATATGGGGTGTGATGTCAGCGCGAAGTTGATTGACATACATAGCTCGGATAACGTATATATATATACGTCTTGGAAAGGTGGTTTTACCACACCCAAGTCTTTTGGCTATAGCTCAAAACCACTTCATTTTAAGGTATATAAACCGAATGTTTTTAGAGAGAGTAGGAAAATGGCTTTTTAATGGTACCAAAATATTTGTCTATCTTTTATGCTACAAGATTTAACGGCTATTTGAAGTTTGAATTTTATCTAAAAAAATGCAAAAACTATTCACTTTTTTCAAAAGTACTGCGCTGTCAAAGGGTTAACCCGCGATCGAATAAATTGACAATGTAATTTCTTCATTTACATTAGGTGTTTTTATATTGAGACGAAAAAGTCGTCTCAGACGAGTAGTTTGTAAAATTAGCTCTGCGGAAGAGATGATGCTTTCTCTATTGAAACTTGAATGGAAAGTGCACTCATACATAATAATGTTTTACAAGTTTACGTCTCAGATAAACTAATCGTCTCAATATAAATTGAACTATTCAAAAAAACATTTGAGTTTTATGGAAGTCTTTTTTGTGTTGTGTCAAAACTTGGGGAGTAAATTATATCCACTTTTTGAAAATAAAATCGAAAGATTATAATGTCCCGGAGACGACAAATCTATTTTAGATCACGCGCAGCGGAAGGGAGAATGAATCATAGACCGCGCGACAATTTTTCTCGACTGCATCCGCCCAGACCACTCCTTTTCTATACGATGGAGTTCTTGATTTGTGACACTTCTACGCAGGTCGTAGGTGTTAAATCTCGATTACCCGACTTTGCAAATAATAAGTACATTTGTAATAATAATTCTTAATTGAGACGCAAAAGGAATTGTGGGTAGTACCTTGATTGCAGCATGGAACTAACAACTAATCCTTTTCCTTCTAACCATTCCCAAGCATACACGCGTCAGAGATAAACCGGATAATTAGAGGTAAATAAATGAAAGATTCTTTTCTATGCACATTTCCAATATTATTAGCATCTTGAAACCTACAAATTGTTCAGTGCAAAACTTGCAGCACATACTAAGATGAATGCTTCCTACTAAATTTCGATTATTTAAAAAATTTCAATGGAATATAAAATTTCATGAATATAACAACTTTTTGATTTATAATAAATTATATGACCAATTTTTATTAACAGAATGGAAAACAACGAAACTGCAGTCAAAGAAGATTCTTATACTCCAAAAAAGCAAATGGAAAACAAAACTCCAGTCAAAGAGGATCATCCTTCAACTCCAAAAAAGCAAAGGCTCCAATACAATTCTCCAACAAGCAGCAGAAACAGTAACAACTTAAGTAAGAACATTTTCTAGGATATGTTACGAATTTCTTTATGATTCAGGGGTTACCAAGGCTGGAAAAGCTAGCAAAATAGTCTTTTTCAGAAGTTGGGCTGGACTGGACCTCTTTTTTAGAGCCAAAAGGCCAAAGGGCAGAAAAAGCTAGAAAATCTATTTTATCAGTAGAATTGAATATATTTTTGCAAGAAAACCCTAAAAAAGTTTAATTTCTCTAATTACATGGGTAACCTAGAAAAAACACAAAGAAGTTACAAAAATTATATAAACTAGCTAAACAAAATAACTCATAATTTAGAAAAAATGTATATACCCAAGAATAGAGGATAAGATAAATAACACCAAAAGTATTTTCTTAACTCTGATACAGTGACATGCAATCTAAGTATTAACTTATTATATGACTACTTTTAGCCTTGGGATTTCTAGCCTTTTAGCTGCTGATGGAATTAAATCTTATGTTCACCATAAGCCACCTTGTATGTCTTAAAGCCTGCTGCATGAAGTTGTCATTATTTGCAATTTTCTCAAAAAGTTGTCATTATTTCTCTTTTATCCTGCTCAAAAAAAAAGATTGAAATCAAAACAAACAGTCAGTGTTTTTAACTCATTACTGCCAGTTTGGCTAATCCTGAACATCATAAATGCGGCGTAAATGTCAAAATGACCAATTCTATCCAAATTATGCAGGTGTTCCAATTTAATGAATAATGACAACTTGGCTGCATCTAATTCAGAAAGTCAACCATACGGTAAACACAAGATGCATTTCCATCAGCCTTATATAAAAATATTCATTGTTTTTCAACTTTCATTCTTAGCTCTATCTGGGTATGTGGTTAATGTTAATGATGAAGTTGTCTCTGCCAGCAACAAAAACACATACTTTGACATTGATGTAAAGTACTCTCCGACCTGCCGATCCAAGGTGAGGGTTATGAGTGATGACACTCACTCCCATAACAAATTTCTGCAACTTCAAAGTGATGCAGTTCCAATCAAAATGAGCCAACTTTCACCAATCAAGACTGGAAAACAGTTTTTTAATCCGTCTTTCGGTGCAGAATTAACAGAGGATGAAAGTTTGACTTTTGCTGTACATGAAGAAAAGGAACTTTTGATTGCTGAAGTCCAAAAGTGCCCACCATCTGGACTATTTACCATCACAGGTGAGATTAGGTGGTTGGACTATCAGAAGAATGTAAACTCTTATCGATCGGTCAAAACCTTGCGGGAAGCCAAAATCATTGATGATTCGTCAGAGCAAATGAACTTCACTGTATGGCAATCACAGTTGATAGAGATCCAAAGTTTAGAAGAAAATAAAACATATCGAATAACAAACGTAGCAGTTACTTGGTTCAACAGCCTGATGAAATTATCAACAACAACAACATCTGAATTTCAAGTTCAAGGAAAGCAAGTGTATGATTGGTCAAAACACCCTGGAATCTCTCAGTCAACACGAGTATGTTGTCCGACCATACTTTCAGTCAAACCAGAAAGCTATGTGTCTTGTCCTCTTGCTGAATGCCGCAAAAAAATACACCTAAAGGAAGAAGACGCGGATGATATAACATGCAGTCATTGTGGTGAGGATCTCTTACTAAAACGGTGTACAGTCACCTACACTGTCAATGTTACTGTTGAAAAGGATTCCAGACAGGTTAAGTTGACCGCGTTTCCAGCATGTTTAGAAGAGTTTTTCAAACTCAGTGGTGGTAAATCTAATCTCAAATCCCTTGCACGTGCATTATTAGAACTGGAAGAAGTGGACATACACTATGATAAGAAGCGAATAATCACAAAGATAGAACACCATCCAGAAGACTTGATTTAGTAAGACCTGGCTTTTTAACCCTGTTGGTTTTGTTTTCTTTAACTTTAAATGATTTTATCATTGCTTTCTTTAGTTCGCTTACAGTATATTCTATTCATATTTGAAATTAAAAGTTTTTGCACTGTTTTTTATTTAAAACACTTGAATTGAGTTTATCTTACCTCTTTGATGTTTGCTGTCAGCAATTCTATAACAAATACTTGACTTTTTTAACAAAATGGTCATGCATATCTCAATTTGTGATGTTTTTATCTTGTATTTTGTGTACCAAGCTGACATTTTATTTTTTTATAAAGATTTTTAAAACATAGTGAAACTACATTTTTTAGTAGCTTAGGCAAGACAAATTAAATTTGTTGTTCTACAGGACTGATATTTCAATTGAAATAAAAATCTATTTTACTGATCGGCCCACCCAAATTTTTCAGATGATCTGTCTGTAGAACACCAAGTTGAATTGTCTCGTCCTGGTGAATTTTCTTTAGTATGTTAAAACTCTTAAAGGCATGATGAAAAACCCATCTGAGGAATTACGCAGTGTCTGGTGATAGAACTTTTTGAATTGTGCCCAAAACATTTGAAAATTTGTTTTTAGTTTTTGCCAGGAGTTTTTTAATTAAGCGCGGTCCCTGCACAAACCACAAACCAAATTTGTCAGATGGTGTATTTTCATTGCTTCTTTAGAGCTTTGAAATAACACCATCTGAATACGAGGTTATCTTTTTGAAGCTTCCACATCTAGCTTTTGTGCTTTGGTGTGTAAACAAATTATTTAAGTTGAAGCCTTCAAATGTTTAGCTATTTTACATTTACTCAAGTTAGTATTTTTTTCTTTTGACTAAGTAGACATTTGTAACTTTCAGTTTTAAGGATGGTTTTCTTTAACATTTCTTTCTTGTTAATTTTGGCATTTTTAAAACTCATTTATTTTCACTTAAAGCTAACAACTCTTTTAATTAAAGCGCTCTGAACTTTGGCTAAAGCCTGATATTCACTGCAAAATTTCACCTATGATTATCATTCTCTCATTAAATAACGTCCGAAACAACAAACCACAATAGATTTGAGTAGACGCACTAGTGGCCTCTATTATATCAAATAACTTAATATATGCAGTGTGCATAGCTGTCAACCTGAAGCGTCTAGAATGCGGTAGAAACACATTCAAAAAACCGTCAGGAAAAAAATCAGGGAATCGGGAAATTAGGAATAAAAATGCGATATTCGATTCTATCTAATTCGGGAAATCAGGATATTATTATTGGGAAATCGGGATCGAAAAATCGGGCTAATTTAGACAATGACTTTTCAAATAATTCCGTAATATTCCGATTTAGATAAAGGGTTTAAACGCGCGTCAGTCGTAAAACAACAGAAAAGAAATGTTTATTTTCCAGAAAAATTTGTCCTACAAATCCTACCTAAGTTTACCCTGATTGCGTATATTGTGAAGCGTTCTTCTCAAACCTAATTATTCCAAAGTAATCTTGAGGTTGAGTCAGAATATACTCCTCAGTTGTCACGTCCTACTGCCGGACTTTAAGGATGACAGCCAAGAAAAGGACATTACATCTAATTTCAACTCTAGAACATAATGTTGTTTTAAAAGGCTTTTATCGTCGTAACTAAATGTTACTTATCAAATTATAATGGCTGGCACTAAATGTTTAACTCCGGCGGTTTCGGGGCATTTATAGCTTCAGCTAACTGCTAGTTTTAGAAATAACGAAGATGAAAAGTTACCATCAATCCCGCGAGTAAAAAAAAGTATTCCGACTAGTCTACGAAAAGTGCGCTCGCGCGGCGAATAGAATATCTCGCAAATTAATATGTGCATAAAACTGACGAAATCCTTTCTTTTTTATGCTTAGGTGACGTCACCATCGATCCTGACTTGACAATGGAGAACCAAATTTGGCAATGCATAATTATTACGAGCGGCCGAGAAAGTTTGTGTGACGCAGAAATTGCGCGATAAACGAAGCCCTAGAAAAACGCCCACTGAAAATTGAAACTAGGAATTTATTGAATATTTCACTGATGAAGTATCAAACTTTTTGTTTTTTGTAATTATTATAAATTCATAATTTTTAAATACTATTTTTTGAAAGTCAATGGACAATTAAAGTGAATTTAAGCTG
This sequence comes from Clytia hemisphaerica, assembly GCF_902728285.1. Lineage (NCBI taxonomy): Eukaryota > Metazoa > Cnidaria > Hydrozoa > Leptothecata > Clytiidae > Clytia > Clytia hemisphaerica. The sequence goes on from NW_027103414.1 coordinate 2,153,022, forward strand.
ATTGGGTGGATATGGGGCGGACGGGCGTTTTGCACGTTCCGAGATCGGAAATTAAACGAGAGTAAAAAACGGGGGCGTCTTAGTAATAGTAATTCACTATTCTATATTTTTTTCGCGAATGAAAAATGAATTTTTGATTTTTGAATTAAGGATATAATAATATAATATATTATATTTGATTGTCAATGCGAAAAGATATTTCTTTACTTTGCGAATAATCTGTTGTGTTGCTTCGCCACTTTCCCCCGGATTGTTTCAGTAGACACTTCGGTCACGTAAATAAAAACACGTGTATATGTTGAAGCCGACTGTGGACTGACCGAAATTGCAATTTACATAAATTATTGTGGAAGTGAACGCTTTAGAGGAATGTTTGGGAAATCAAAAAGACCACTTTTGTGAGAATGTTGAATTTTGTTTATATGGCGGTTTGTGACGGACTGTTTAGCATACTTACCAAATCTAAAATCCATTGTCCATTGCCATCAAGCAAGTTTTGCTAAGATAACATTATTTTTCAAAAACTGTAGGAAAAAAAACAACATCTTTAGTCGATTTTGCCCATCTGCCCATCTTCAATCAAAATGCTAAGAAAGTTTGAAGATTTGCCATGTAAAACTAAGCTATAGGTTGTCATTTAATCAACCTTACTGCTACCCATAAAAATTATGTTTGCAACACAAAAAAAATTAATTTTATTCAACTTAACAAACAAAAAATACACTTTTTAATATAATTTTTCAGCTATCTTTGAAGGATGTGCCAAAAAGATCTAGAAGGTGCCAATAAAAACCAAAGCTAGGCTAGTCACCTACAACCTTTTGCCAACCCAAACCACTTTATTTTGACTCTGAAAGACTTTCCAGTAAGGCAAACTAGCTAAAAATAAAAAGGTCCCATTTCACATCCAATTTTAGCATGCCTGCTTCCGCCATCTTTTTCTCAAAAAATAAAGCATGCAACAGCAGATTTTTTTGTCAGTGGAAACCCCAAAAGATCGTTATTTGCTTTTCAGTTGTTTATATCAGTAGGAAACCCCTCCAAAGGAGTAAATTCAGACAGTTTTTCTTGAACTGTTATAATACTGCACATAACGCCATTTTTTTCGCAGTACCTTCTTGGCCAAGTTGTCGCCTAGCCTAGCGACTTCAGACGACGCCGAATTCAATGGTCAACAATGAGAAAACAGCGAGCGGCAGCGGCGATTCTTATCCTCTTTTCCCAAATCTCTGGTGGAACAAATGAGTATAAAACAACTGTAAACTGAGACAAGAAAACTGTACAACAACCACAGAAAATATAGGTAAGAAAGCTGTTAGATCCTTGAGAGTGCAGAACTCATGTTAAATAAAAAATCAAGTAGCAAAATAGACCTGTTTTAACATAGCTAAAAGTAAAAAAAAGCTTTCATTGATCATCTATTTCAGAATAGCAAAAAAACAGTGGCTGGTACTTTCTCACCAGGGAATTTTTTTATCCATATTTTACATGTTGATGTTTGCAGCATATCTGAAGATTTCTATTGTATTACTTTGGTCTTCTGGTCTTTTTTGTTTTTAACACAGATGTTTGAGTCTGGTGAGTATAAGAGCGTAAAAAATTGAAATAGTGCTTTTCCATCATCATCCGCCATCTTGGATATTATTATATATGCCAAAATACAGAAATGAAAAAGCCTTGGTTTGAATACACCCTTTAGGAGTGTCGACTGCGCACGCGTCAATCCAATTTTCCATTGTTTTGATTTTAGCGATCACGGAAAATTCACTCTCCTCCGCAAAAAAACGGTAGGTAAACATCTGATTCTCATAAGGAAACATAGCAGAAAAACGGTAGGTAAAGAACTCCTTTTAATCATAACTTCTTTTCCTCTTGATGAATTTTTGTGAAATTTTCAGGAGAGACTTATAAGATTATCATTGATATCATGTTCAAATATCTAAATCATTTTCTTTAAAGGAGAGAAAAAAATTCATAATGTTTACATTCCTCTAACCTTTCACAGTACTAAAGTGCGCATTTTTACCTACCATTTTTACCGGGCCTCTGCAATGGAGTATCGTGAAATAGCGAGACTCCTAAACGGTGTATTAGTTGGAAAATATGCAAAACATACTGTGAGAGGTCCTAAATCCGACACCACTGCCTAATTCCGACCCTCCCAAACAACTGTTTATATGTTTACAAACATTCCCTCTCCAAGTTGAACGATAAACTATTATTGCTAGAACTCTCGAAACAAAACATCTAACAAGAAGCTGTAATGTCAAGATGTCACAGTCAGGCACATCCTGGCATGCAAATGAACGGGGTATTTTTCACTTGCGATATTGGTGGCAAATGCCAGACGGTGTCAATCGAACAACTTCGAACAAAAATTGCAATCGAACCAATCGAAGTAATCAAACGCGATCGAATAATTGCGATTCGATTGTCGAACGTAATCGAATCTCAATCGAACGGCTGATTCCTGGGTAATATTCGATTGTGTTCGATTGCGTTCGAGTAAGGTTAGATTGGTTCAAGTTCGATTAATAGATGACTATGTTCCATTGGTTCAATTGTACGATTATGTTCAATGAGTTTGATTGCGATTAAATTAAATTAGATCACTCTGTTAGAGCATTTCAGCGTGGGCGGCCGAGCGCTTATTAAGTATCGTACGAAAGCGAATAAAATCTAAATCAATCGAACGTACTCTAACATAATCGAATACAATCGAACGTAATCGAAGCAATCGAACGGCAAATCCTGGGTAATATTCGATTGCGATTCGATTGCGTTCGACAATCGAATCGCAATTATTCGATTGTGTTCAATTGCGTTCAATTGATTCGGCGTTCGATTCGTTCGATTGACACCGTCTGGCAAATGCAACAAGGGGTCGAAAACAAAAGTGATGTAATACACGTATTTTTTATATAAGGAACACGTTTATAAGGAACTCGAGGCTGAAAATGGTCCAAAAAATAAGGAATTGTTAAGGAACTGCTCAGGCTGAGAATAAGAAAACAAGTTTTAAGGAACAGTAACAGATGGTTATCCAAACTTAGCAGCTATGTAAATAAGGAACTCGATAAGGAACTTTGAGGCTGAAATTCTCTGTAAAAATAAGGAACTCAAGGCTCAGAGCAAAGTTAAGGTTCCTTGTTGGAAATATTTTGCTTCATTTCAAAGAACTGCATAGATGAAATTTTTTTTCCATGGGTCAATTTTGTCTTCGAAGATTGAACAAACTTTTAACGAAAAAATAAAGTTCCCAGTTTTCTTCCTTTTTTCCCATTTTCAGTTTGAAGTTCATTTTTATTCATGACGAATACCCCATGCAAATGCTCACCCCGTTCATTTGCCAGGATGTGCCTTACTGTCAATTAACGTAATTAAAAAGTGTGAGTTGTAAAAATAATTACCTTTTATTCTGGATCAGTTGCTCATGTTTAAAACGATGACAGTTTTAAAATAAAAGTGACTTGTGCGGGAAAAATACGAAACAACTTGGGCTGGTTTCCATCAAGAAACAAACAGACTAAATTGCAAAAATGGCGCGAAGTTGAAAAAAGGGCGGATGTGGTAGCCCTTAATTTGAATAACAAACATCGAATCAATGAGGCGGCAACTATCAACGCCCTCTTTACCACCCATAAGTCGGATGTTTATTTACGGAAGGCCCGCAATCAAGCCAAGTGCCAGTGTAAAGTAATAAAAACCAGGCTTGATTCCGTAACGTTTCAAAATGAACACGCTCATTCACAGACCTATTTTATATTTTTGTGTGCTTTGGAAAATCAAAACATCTCATTACTTTTTATGATGCTGTTGCTACTGTTGTCATTTATGACGTTGTACTTTAATGGGATAAATTTTCGCGGATTTCGCGGATTTGGGTGTCATCCGCGAAAATAAGTCCCATTGGAAATTTGAAAAAGGCCCATCCGCGAAAATTAGTTTCCGCGAAAAATTTGAATTTTTGTTGCAATCCGCGAAATTTCTATTTTTATTTATCGTTTTTTATTTTTTGTTTAACTTTTGATAGTTGTAATACATATCTCCTCGCCCTGTTCCAAAACACCCTCTTATTACTTGATGAAAAAAAAATTCTTAATTTTCCTGGAAAAATTTTATTTCAATTTTTTTACCCTTTTCAAAAATTTTAATTTGTACCCCAATCCGCGAAATTAAATCCCCGCGAAAAATCAGGAAATCCCTCATCCGGGAAAATTAATCCCCGCGAAATCTTAAAATTTCGCGGATGAGCTCAACCGCGAAATTTAATCCCCGCGAAAATTTATCCCATTAAAGTACATATTGCAATAAAAAAATATGTTTTGTTATAAGAAGCAATTATTGTTATTTGGTTCAATTGGTTCAGTGTATCAAATCTCTCAGTTTAGTTGACACTTTGGTATCTTCGTTGCGTCACAGCGAAAGGTTTGTTTTTATTTTAGTTTGTATCTTTGAAAGACCCCATCGGATATAGGCAGTGGTGTCGGATTTAGGACCTCTCACGGTATGCAATTTTCCAGACGGTGTCAATCGAACGAATCGAACGCCGAATCAATCAAACGCAATTGAACGCAATCGAATAATTGCAATTCGATTGTCAAACGCAATCGAATCACAATCGAATATTACCCTGGATTTACTGTTCGATGGCTTCAATTACGTTTGATTGTATTCGATTACGTTCGATTGATTCAATTGTATTAGATTTTATTCGCATTGGTATGTTACTTAAGCACTGGGCCACCCACGCTAAAAGCTCTAACAGAGTGATCCAATTTGATTTAATCGCAATCAAACTCATCAAACATAATCGTAATCAATCGAACATTAATCCAATGTTATTGACAATCAATCGAACCAATCAAACATAGTCAACTATCAATCGGACATTACTCGAACGCAATCGAACACAATCGAATATTACCCAGGAATCGGCCGTTCGATTAAGATTCGATTACGTTCGACAATCGAATCGCAATTATTCGATCGCGTTCGATTACATTCGATTGGTTCGATTGCGATTTTTGTTCGAAGTTGTTCGATTGACACCGTCTGGAATTTTACACAAGATTATTAGATTATAAAGCCAACAAAGCATCTGAACATGTTCATTAAAACGCACTAACCAAATCAATCATGGAAAAATTCCAAAAAATAGAATTTTGGCTGTGACATTTTTTCAATAAAGAATAAAGTTCATTCAATCAAATTTTCAAGGATATTCTTCAGGTAAGATAGAAGTGACTCTTTCACTCTTAATCGCACGATGAATTATTTTTTTCATTTGGCGCGCCTTCAAAACAAAGAGATTAATTAATCGATAATTGCATCCTGTAGAGAGCAATTAATCGTTAATCACACTCTTCAATGACGGGCCAATGTTTACAAAATTGATTTTAATGTTTTTTCTTACATTTTTAACGAACGTTTCTAATTGCATTCGAAATTCATAATTCGCAAGAAAGAAAATCTATAAGCAACAATAAAAGAAAAGCATAAAGAGAAGAGGAAAATATAAATCTTTCAGTGTAATTTACTTTCCTGACGGTGAAAAAGCAGTGAAACCGATTGTGCGATTAGCTGGTAATCACATGATAAACTCTCAAAACTCGAAAATTTCACTCATGATTTTTTTTGTTTCAAATTTTCCTCATCCTTTTGGACCCGTAAAATTATTAACAAAAAAATCACTGGTGCAATTATTCTTGAATTGCACTCTTTGTCATGTGATTAGTTAGCCTGGGAATCCAAGCGTTAAACTTTGTTCACAGTCTAGTTTATGATATTTTTGCTGCTTGTTTAACGCTTGGCGCAGGTAACTCGCCTGCAGGGAAAGCAGGTTCGGCCTGATTGGCCAGCTATCGGCGTATTACTTAGCAGTACTTTCGCGCGCACTTTGATAATTTCGATGCGCGCGCAAAATTTATGGAAAAAGCTGATTCTGCATAAAAAGGAAAACAAATGAAAATGAAAAAATAGATTCATTTCGAAACAAAATGGCTGTTGGCTGGAAGTCTAAATACATGTGGCTGATGTTTTGATGTGGTTTTTAGTAGTTTTGAAAGTCTTTAGAGCTTGTGAAAGAGTTTTTATGGTAAGTTGATTATGTCTGTTTGCCTGGGTTTCCAAAGTTCAGAAAGTCTGTCAACAAGGGTTCACACACAGACTGTTTATAACATTCTGTGTCAGACTAATCTACCTGCACCAAGCTCTATAATTTTAGAAGTTTGTGAGGTGAGGTATTTTTTGTTTTTTCTAAAATTATGAGCTTGGATTCCCAGGCTAGTGATTAGTAACATATACAAAACAAGAAATATGAGTGCAGTACACAGTGTACTGTTTAAATATCCAATTATTATTTTTAGGATGCAAGGCTTATTTTTTTAACATTGCAAATTGCTTACTCTCAGGGACCTTATAGTCGATAGCTGGGAGGATTGGAATTTAAACAGGGGTTGGGAAAAATCTTTAAAATATTTAAAAAGGAGGCTAATATATACAGCAGAATTAGGACAAAAGAGGAAACTTTCAAAAACTTTTTCCCAAAAATTAATACCAATAGGGGGATTGGAATAAGAACGTCCTGGGTGGAAAATTATTTAGCAAGGGGGATGGCTATTAGATACCCGAAAATAGTGGTCCCTGCAGATTGCACAAAATATATTAAGCAAGAAAAGTAACATCGTAAATTCAAGAAAATGAGTCTTTTTGAGGGTGTGTATCCATTTTCTTGCGCAGCTTTTTTCTCTCTTAAAATTGGGCCAGTTTTCAGTAGTGCATTTTAATGAACACGTCCATCTCTTGAAGAAACGTTATATATACTCATTTAAAACAATAAAAAATCATATCAAATTTCATAATATCCTTTAGGAGAGAAGCAAGCCACTAGATCCTGCTCTAGTGGCAAGTGTGCTCATACCCGCATATTTGCTCCTAGGGGTTAGTAGTATGTTTCGGGTATTTAGCATTTCCTTTATATATAAAGCTCTTCAGCAATCAGATAATTTCTATAATGTAAAATTTTCATGTTACAGTATAGACATAGAATGCAACCCCCCTGGCTCTTAGGGGGGGGGGGCTAGAACCAAAAGTTCTGGCTGGGGGCTCCTTTTCCCTAAGATCAGGGGGGGGGCTACTTACTCAGGGGGGGGGCTATTTGTTTAGGTCTGTTGACTGGGGGCTAACCTAACAACTTTTTCCAAGAACTAAGAAATTTTTCTTTGTAAATTTTGGTATTTTGTTTGTGTGATAATGAAGTCGTACTCCGGGGGGGGGGGGGGGGGGGTTATTGGGTTGCGAGCTGACGGGGGGTGCCACCCGACTTTCGAACTTTGGACCCTTACAGGGACTAAAAAGGAGAAAAAGGAAAATTTTGGGAATTTTACGACCCTTAGCGGGACTAATTTGACCAATTTTGAACAAATTTTGATTTTTCAGGGGGTAAAAAGTTGAAATTTTCCTATTTTTCTGACCGTTACTGGGACTGAAATTTGATTTTCTGATTTTTCTGACCCTTAGCGGAACTTTGGAAGTTTTTGTATTTTGGTAGGGGGGCTGTCTATTTCGAATTTTGGTGGGGGCTAAATCTCAGGGGGGGGCTGAACCTTCAGGGGGGGCTTCAACCCCTCTGCACTCTATGATAGAATTAGATATGTTCTAGCACATACTACAAAACCTACTCACACTGGTCTTTACACTAATTCGCTTTACCCCTGGAAAGTATTTAAACTTAATTTGGCTTTGACGTCAAATACAGTCGCATCGCGAGAGCAGCAAAAAATGTGCACAATATGGCGGAAATAACTGGAAAAATATACGAACGAAAATCCGAGGAAATTGGTTCTTGTACCCCATCAAGCTGACTCATCCATGCAAACACAAATAAAAAGGACACTTTACAATGCAAGAAATGCGAACGTCGAGTTCATTTGGCTTGCTCTGAGCTTCCTCCTTATCAAATCCAGCTTTATCTTCAACACAAATCTAGAAGCTATCAATGCATGAGCTGTGTGATCATAACACCAGAATTGAAAAAGAAATTGAACTTCAAGTCTGTTGGAGATTTACAAAAAGATATCGATGCATGTGAGAACATAATAAAAGCACAACGGGAGAACATTTCAAATTTGAAGGCTAAAGTGTCAACTAACAATGTGAATAAAGCAGTCGCAGAAATTGAAAACACCTTCAATAAAAGAATTGACGTGCTGGAAAGCAAAATAAATAAAATCGCAAACAAGAAATCTTCGTCTGTGAATGAAATTGCTTGTGAAAAATCAAGTTATTCAGAAATAACAAAGAAACATCTTGAGTCGCAAACGAAAACGATAAAGCGTTTCCTTGAAAAAGAAAATAAGGATAAAAAATGGATTGAAACGACTTCGTGTAATCTCATGATACATCACCTATATGAAACTACGGAAGACACGAAAGAGATAGCGGATAAGAAAGATATCGACTACATAGAAAAACATGTAATTTCAAAACTGAATATAGGAGAAATCATGGTAAAAAAATCAGAAAGAATCGGTACCCTAACACTTGAAAACGAAGAAAAAAAACATTACCGTCCATTGAAACTTACATTTCAAAGTGTGGAAGATAAAGAAAAGGTGCTAAAGGGGATCTGCAATTCAAGACGCCGTTACGAATTTAAAGCAACAGACGATCTGTCAAAAAACGAACGAAACCTCGTTAAGGAATGGTGCCAAAAGGCAAAAGAACGAAATATGAAGAAGAACAATGACAGCTTCCAGTGGAAAGTCCGTGGAAGCCCAAGAACTCGACTTTATATGAAAAAAGTACTTGTACAATAAGAATACTCACGGCCAGTTACAGAGGCCCTTGTGCCTTGAACTTTGTTACATTATAACGATAAACTGTAAATTTAAATGAGATTGTTTCATAGAGGTCAATAGACCTGCGAAATATAATTCTATAATACAATAAGAACCTTCTTGTAGAGTCTGGAACACACCACATTGATTGAAGCTTTTATGTGTGAAAACAAACAATCTGACGAGTATGCAATCTCATTTTCTTGAGGACCATCCACTGGTGAACTGGGAACGACAACAAAGTAGCGAGATAAAGTTGAAATAGGGCGCCGTATTAGGAAAATTTAATTTTTGACTTTTCCGAGGCACAACAAGATTCTTGTTGTAGAATTTTCTATAAGAGGAATATTTTCCTCAGATGGTTAATTTTCAAGGGCTTTCAGATGTTTACCGTGCCGGTACGAAAATTATGACCAGCTGTTATCAGGTTAGAAAGATTGGGATGTGATAAAAGGGAACCTTTTGAAGAATAAGTGTCTTGAAAATTTTTTGAAGTTGGTGGTAGCAGATGACTTTCTAAAGAAAATGAACTCGCGATGATACTGTTGTCATGATTTTTTACGGTTGACTTGGCGCGACCAAAAGACATGTTGCCACGAGATACAAAGAACATATTGCAACACCAAAAGCCCTCCTGTGTCACACCAATCACATATATACATAATGATATGAATGAAAATCATGAAAAGGATAACATGAAAGTTTAGCATACTTGTAATTATTGGATCGTTGAAGAGCTTCATAAAAGAAGCTCTGAGGGAGCTGAAGCGCTAAGGGAGCTAAAACCAGATTTGGATAAGCATGTCTCTTCATTCCCTCTTCAGCTCTTATTAAATGTATGCATTTCTCTGTGATATTTAATAACTTGTAATTACCTGATAGTGATATGTGATTTTTTTAATGTTGTCAATTAAATTTTTTTTTTTGCTTGTGATATGTTGCAAAGAAGTTTTCACTTACTTCGTTATAAATCTATCTGGTCCAACAAGAATTTTTTTTCAAATTATACTTAGTGGAAAACACCAAGGCTATTTTGGGTGCTTCTGTATAAAACATAATGTCATGAATATCATGAATTGCTTGATGTGTATATTTCTATGTATTGATTTCAGCTTTTTGAAATATGGTGGTGAAAACTTGGAGAGAAGCAGCCACTTTGATACTGGCTGTTAAAAGTAGTGCAAACGCTTACAAACTTCTCATGTTGCAGAGAAGTGCAGCAAGTAAATTTATGGTAAGTGGCTTACAGTTCTAATAATTTTTTTAAAGAAATATTTTTTTTCTCAGAATATCAGTCCGACAACAGACAACTTGTTTTTAAGGGAGATTCTCCCTTGCAAATACAGACTAATCAGACTAACTTTTTTACTCCAGATGACAATTTTTAACCATGTTTGTACTAGGAAGGGGATCTTTCTGTTCAATTGGGAAACTAAATGCTAATAGTTTCTGAAATAATAGAGCTATGGACTTTTTTTTAAAGTCGTATTCCTTTACATGCTTTTTTTTGCCAAATTTATAGATTTACCCTTTTGTCCATAACTATTTCCCCCCTGCACCAACAAATTGACTCTACCCCTCATTCGAATGCTAATAAAATTATCTTTCCAATATAGAAACCTTTAAACTAATTTTTTCTTGATCAACCAAAAATTCTACTGGACTATTAAATCATTCTATATTCTTTGCATATTCTTAATTTGATTTCTCTGTTAGAACCTTTTTCAAGCAGAGAGGCTAAAACTTTTCACAGTACATCATAACCACTTTAATAATTTTCTTTTCTTTTTCATAAAACAGCCAAATGCTTACGTTTTTCCTGGTGGTGTGAAATCAGAGGCTGACTTTGAACCTGCATGGCATACTTTGCTGAAAGAAAGAAATCAACACAATGAGAAATATGATAGAATTATAAACACTATAAAAGATAAACCCCTGCAACACGGCCTAGCTTCAGAAATCGGATATCGATTATGTGCGCTTCGAGAAACATTCGAAGAATCGGGAATTTTAATCGCAAACGATGAATCGGGGAAGGAAATCGTTATATCGAATCCTAACGAACATATCGGTGGTGTATATTCGACTCTACAAGAATGGCGAAAAAATGTTTATGAAAACCCTGACAACTTCTTCAAAATGTTCCAGTAAGATTTCTCCTTTTTATTCTTTTGCAATTTTTTATATCCCTAATTAGTTTTAGTCCATTAATTTCTACTAATGAACAAAAATGAACTAAACATTAAACTCGGGTAAATGCTACACATACAGTCTGATTGTCTTCTCTATAAAATGCTTTACACTTTTTTTGACATGGTTACTTGAGTTAGTTGGGAATAATGTGATAAACCAAGGGTAATTTGAAATTTCCTTACTTGGTAGTTAACGAATACAATCAACTCTCTCTAATTCGAATCTATATTATTCGAGTCTTCCTTTAACTCGAAGAAATCTTTTTGTCCCTTGAAGATTCTATAATTAGTAATTAACTTTTTATGACGTCGAAGAAATCTTTTTGTCCCTTAAAGATTCTATAATTGATAATAAGCTTTTTATGACATTTAAAATCTCTATGACAGACTGAGGCTCGTTCCCAAGCAGGTCCTCTTTCAAATGAAACAAAAGTTTTTCGATTTCGACGATTTTTTAATTGCCGATGACGTCATCGATGACGTAATTTTTTGAGCTATTTTCCTTTATAGCTTCTCAAATACTGATTGTCAGGTATATGTTGTGATATTTTTTGGAATCATTGGATAAATATCTTTCATTTGAGCCATATATGAGCTTCTAATTTCCACTTTCATTTTCAAGCCCCAGCAAAAGTGGTCAAAATTTTTCCAACCACTCATTTTTGTGATCTTATAGACCTAATTGATCATTTAAATAAGTTATTTTGCTTTTTAAAAACAAGTCTGTGCACACGAAGAACATTATAGCTCTCGATGCTCTCACTAATACTCCAGATGGTTGAAAAATGAGCTTTGAGAAGTTAGGCAGTTTCGTAAGCGAACACATGATTTTCCGTTGGTTTTTCAAAATTTTCAATTTCCAGCTCACTAAAATTATCACCAGGTATTGGGAACCTTATTGAATGGTCTTCGTGGCTCACTCCTTCGTTTGATCGATATCGCTTCGACACCATGTTTTACTTATGTTGTTGTGAGACCTCCCATGATGGTCTTATGACCGAAGATTTGCACGATAAGAAGGAATTAACTCGAACAGTTTGGGCTTCCCCTAAAGAAATTGTGAATGATCATATTGGATTTTTGTTTCCACCACAGCTACTTGAAACTCAAAGAATGGAATGGTTTGTTTACACTTTTTATTGAAGATTCTCTTTGTTAACATGTTAAGAGACTGATGGAGTGAGCCAATTTGACCATTTGTGAAGAATGATACCTAACATAGCTAAAAAGATTCATAAACTAATCATCCTTTAAACTAATTTGGTTCGAAGAATTTTTTCCGTGAGACTTGAAATATGACTCCTCTCTTTCCTCTCTTTAAGGGAAGAAATTTTGGCGAAAATGTAATTTGGCTTCTGAGGGGATTAATTTTGCGGATGGCTTGAAAAATTGAATTTGACGGGAATTTACTTTGGTGGAGGAAAATATTTCATTTTTGCCAAAAGACGCTATTAAAATAAGTAAAATATATTTTAAAAGGCCTGAAATAGCACACATTTGAAGGATGAATAGAATAATTAAACTCTGGCAGATGGCTGGAAAAATTAAATTTGGTGGGAACTTAATTTTGCAGATTTTACTAAATTTTCTTTCCGCCAAAATTTCTCCCCTTAATGTACCTAACCGGAATTGAATTAAAGATTGTCCTGTATGTTTTAAAAGATGAACTAATATAGAAAAATGTAGGGTAAAGGAAGAAATTTTAAGAAAACAAAAAAAAACCTTTTAATGGCAATTAACTATGACGGGTTTGAGAAAGAATGCCCCATGTGGAAAATTTTTTTCTTATGGATTAATTGGGATGGCCATTCTTAGGTACTCGAGAATAATAGAAGGGGTACGGCTTATACTCTTAGGTGCCAAATAAACGCCCCCCCCCGCTTGTTAATTTTTCGATTTTTTTCCAACCCCCCGGACGTTATTAGGACCCCCCCGTTTATTAATTTTTGAAAAAATTCCCAGCTCCCAAATGGAAAGTTTCTTGTTTTACTCTAAAAAGCCTAAATTTATAGTCTATTTAGACCCTTTTTAGGGTTTTTAAAAGTCCATTTTCCAACCTCCCCCGGTAATTAGGTCCCCCACGTTTATTTGATTTGAAAAAAATTTCCAACCCTCCCGTTTATTCGAACCCCCCCCCCCCCGTTTATTTGGCACCTAAGAGTACAAGATATATATTTTGACAAATGATGCGATAGATGCACTAGCTTTTTTATGAAAAGGGGGATTTTCAATATCAAGATTTGGAACTATGAAATTCATTTCTTTTCTAGAAAAACAAATCTGGTACCGAACGTTAGTTCTCTCATTGAATGGTCAAATTGGTTGACTCCAACCTTCCGTAAAAAGCGATTCAACGCTAAATTTTACGTCTCGCATTTGAGTGAAAAGATACAACAATACGACGACAATTATGAAATAGTCGATTCTGATTGGTTTAAACCGAGCACTGCTTTAGAAAAATTTTCCAATAAGGAAATATCTTTACAACTACCGCAACTTTATGAGTTAAGCCGAATGAAAATGTAAGATTTTTTACTTCACTACTTATATGTCGATGTTTTTTTTAGAATGTACCAAATTGTCTTTTTTGGGTATCTCCTGTTTTTAAGTCAACTTTTCTTAATGAAAGCTTTTACACGATTATTTCAATTTATTCTGAGAAAAAGAGATAGGATGAAATATTCAGATTTTTTTAGTCCGGCTTTAACTGGATGAGTTAAACAGCTACAATTTTTAAGGACAAAATTAGGAGCAATCTAGGATGAGAGCTTCCTTCTGTGCGGATGGATGAAAAATTCCACAGTTAATTACGCCTCATCTATAACAGATTCCGTCTTGAAATTAAAATCTCAAATGGTGTACCATGTAAATTATTAGAAAATATAAGCGGAATGACGAAAGGAGTAGAAAAGGATGAAATATTGCAAAAATATTGATAAAAAACGGGTTGTCAAAAAGAATGTTTTAAAAACTGATGGATATTATTTTGAAAATTACATGAGTGTAATAGTAAAGAGTGTATCTTTCAGAAAATAGCACTATATTCACCAAAAGAGTGACATAGGATGAAATATTCCACTTTTTATGTCACCCGAAATCGAAAATTGTGGAATTCTTCATCCTTTTCTACTTCTTAAATTTAAATTTGAAAATTTCTGATATCAGCAATAGGTTTCTGAAGGGTTTAGATAATAAAACCGTTTTAAAAAATTGCTATAGTAAAAATCAGAAAATCTTGATTTTCTGGAATATTTCATCCCAAATTACTCCGAAAAATCATTGGAATCCTCGTGAAAAAATACGTCATTACTGAAAATAAGGTCCAAAAATTCCTAAAATTGGAGAAGATATCGCGAAAAAGATGATTTTAAAGATCTCTGAATTGTCATTCAGGTACATTCTAAAAAAACACCGACTTATGCTTTTCGTCAATTTATTTTGCGCCCTGTCTATTCTAATTGTTAGGAGAAGTAAGCAAAAAAATGAACAAAAAGTTGGAAGTCGAAAATTTGATTTAAATACATTTTGAAAGGAGTCATCGCGTTTTTGACGACAAAAGAAGCCAATTACCACTTTAATTCACAATTAGAATAAGCCTGGGCAAAAGAAGTCCATCTACTTTCGGGTACCCCCCCCCCCCCCCCACCCCGATATTAATTTTTCAAAAATTTTCCACCCAGGACATTTTACCTTAAGTGGATAAATTTTGGCGTGGATTTAATTTGGCGATTGGCCAAAATACGATTTTTGGCGGGGATTTAATATGGCGATAGATCAATTACGTAAAATTTGGCGAGGATTTAATTTGGCGAATTGGAAATTTTGTCACACTGAAATGGGTGAAAATTACTCAAAAATATACTAAAAAGTTGTGATCTTTCACATAATTCTCTTTTTGTTAAATTTGGCGGGGATTTAATTTGACGAATTGCCGAATTTCGAAATTTTGGCGAGGATTTAATTTGGCGAATTTTGGCCAAATTCGCCAAATTCGCCAAATTTAATCCCCGCCAAAATTTATCCACTTAAGGTAATTCCAGCCCCTTCTGCTTATTAAGTTTTGAGAATTTTTCCACCCACCCAGCTTATTCCAAATATTATTAATTCCCGTCTATTAGGTACCCGAGAGTAACAAACAAACAAGGAAGGCTTGAGTTGATGAACTCCATTGTACAGTAGCGTAGACAAGGGGGAGGAGCGCAAAATTTGTGTGGGAGAGCAGATTTTTATTACACAGCAATTATCTTTTTATATTACATATAGATAATTACTCTTAGGTTCCAGATAAACGGGCCCCCGCTTGTTAATTTTTCGAAAATTTTCTAACCCCCCCGGACCTTATTAGGACCCCCCCCCGTTTATTAATCTCTAAGAATATTTTCAGCTGTCAAGGGGAAGGCCTCTTATTTTGCTCTAAATAGCCTGATTTTAGCCTATTTTTACCTTATTTTTGGGTTTCAGAAGTACGATTTCCAACCCCCCCCCCGGCAATTAGGTCCCCCCGTTTATTAAAATCTAGAAAATTTTCCAACCTTTCCGTTTATTTGGAACCTAAGAGTACAGTGTCATAAAAATCTGCTCTCCTACACAATTTTTGCGTCCCTCCTGTCTACGCTACTGTTGTATGTTTTTTGGTTTGTTGATCTTCCAATTTCCATTTTATTGATTTATTTTCGGTTCAGGTACCCGACGATAGAAGAACTGACGACGTTTGCTTTAGAACGTGAAAAAGAAGGTCTCGGCATGTGGTGCCCACATAAAACTATTCTCAAAGATGGATTCATTGTAAGAATTGTTATTGCTGTGTTTTTCTTTCTCGATGTCAGAATCACGTATTTTTAACTTCCTAACTTCTCTTACTAAGATGAACATTTCCCAACCTTAATCATAGTATTATAATCTCTAATTGGTCAGAACGGCCACCGTTGGGTTGGAATAATTGAGGGGAAATACTAGCCTTGCGCTAAAAGCTTCATGAAAGGGTGGGAGCAAATGGTGTCAAATGCCATTGCATTGACATACTCATTGGAATGAATTCACTTTGTAAATAGCACCTTCTTGAGCTTTAACTAACATTTTACATTCAGGTGACTTATCCTGGCGATGACCACCACAATTACGATGAAATTGCACCCTCATCCGAACTCAAAGAAACCACTATTGAAGAAATAAGACAACAAGCAACGAACCTCAATCGATATGAACTGAACACTAAAACTAAACGAGTAGAGATACAACAAAACACTGATTGGTATGGACATAAACATCTTGGTCATGTCAACGTTGGAGAAATGACAATGCTCAATTAAAGTTTACTGAAAAGGAGCATTTATATAAGTCGTGTTTTGAAAAATTATTGAGTATGAAATTCGAGGTCAATGCTCTGACTCTTTCGATTATGATTAAAAAAGATTTTCCCGTCATCTGTGAATGAGGTCAATGGTTTTTCCACAAAACAATTGATTGAGTGATGTTGAGAATTTTTGGCAAGAGGTTTATTTTTCAAAAAAGCATGCAGGGAACCATATCCTTCGAAAAATCAAATGTGATAAGAATTTAATGTTTTTGATGGGGGAAAAGTAAATGTGTTTTAGAACTTTCAAGATTCGATGCAAAGCAAGAGTGGCAAATTACACAAGTATTGGTCATAAATTGATATCCTCGAACACCCCTGTGTCACAGATCCCAGCCTTACAGTAAGATATGGCCACATCCTCATTGGAAATTCAAGGGAAAAAATTGTACTCCAAAACCATTCCCATTGGATTTTCCGACCTGAGAAAGGATTCCCCCATTGACATTCCGATAGAAGTTTTCACCAAACTTCGGGAAAAATTCTCACCGGGGCTGTGAGACAGGGGTGTCCTCAACATGTATTTTTCATAACAAAGGAAAGCCTAATGCTCTAGACTTGTAAACAAGTCTGTAATTACTCTGGCTATAAGAACTATACAATAATAATAATAAAAAAAGTAAACTATAAATGTCCGGCAAAAGGAGAATTACAGACTTGAAGCTTCTTCCACGCCTTTTTTTTCTTCAGCTAAAATCATAAGCTCAGACATACAGATTTCTGTATGTCAGGTGCGTACGTGTTTGCGTTTATTTTTCTTTCTTTTAATTGCGTTTTAACAATTGTTCTTTTATTTCTATGTTCCTAACTTCAATGTTACTATGAAATAACATTTAGTCAAAAAAGTTGGATGGTTTCTCAAAAATCTAAAAAAAGTTGAAAAATTAAAAAACGTTTTTTGAGGGAAGAAGCTTCTAGTCGTTGAAATTCAAAAAAGACACGCAACATCACTTTTTCGATGCTTTTTCTTTTGAGCTTGAATTTTTAGATAGAGTCTGTTTTCAACGGCTAGTTTACTAGTCAACTAATGCTCTGGTTAGTGATATTATAACAATAGCGTTCAGTGTGAGGTCGTTATTGTTATTTTCTGCCCGCGTAGTTTGATTATTCACCCGATAGTGTCATTTGGGTTCGATGCGAAGCGGAGGGCGCTAGAGGGCTAATAATCAAACCATAGTATAAGAAAGCCGCGGCTGGAATGAGTACAGCTGAGTTTCTGTTGTTCTATCTATGTCGTAAGAACGATTTTTTTTATGGTTCAGTGACAATTTCCATTGTCAATTTAATTTGACTTTTAACAAACTCCCTCGTTAGAAGTAATTTTGCTCATAAACGCAAATCTCTTGATAATTCACGCATTCATAACATCAAAGTAAAATAAAAGACTCTCGGTTTAAAAGCACTAGAACGTCAGAATGTCAGTGCTTTAAGAACTTGAAGAAAATTGAGTGCCTCGAAATGCCTTCCTGATTATTCTAAAAATCATTACTGGTATTAGTAAATAAATATTCAAGCTGCATTCTGTGAAAATTCCATTTGAAAAACAACAGTATTGAGGTGACAGCAAACATTCAAAGTTTGATATTTGAAAATTAGTTCTTTTAATAAAATGTATGTTATTTGCCCGTTATTTGGTCCTAAGTTTATAAAAATTTATTTGGAAATTTGGAATTTATAAAAATATACTTCAAATAAGGTAATAAGAGAGGATAGTTAGAAAAAGTTGAGACTTGAAAAGTAATTGTTCTTCAATTGAATATTATGAACACTTTTAAGGTTAAGGATTTTGTTACCTTCGACTTAGTTCTTATAAACCACGGAGACACAGATAGAACATCCATTTACGATAAAAAACAATAGCGTCATCATTCCAGCCGCGGCTTTCTTATACTATGATCAAACTGCAAGGGTAGAATTAATGACAACAACGAATGAAAACTTAACGCTATTACTATTATTATTCATATCGGACATTCAAACAACGTTTTTTTCTAGCGTCAACCAAGGCTTTCCGTTTCAATGCAATCTCTTCAACAAATTTTTAGCACCTTCGAGCGGGTCGCAAATGACCAAAAAAGTGTTTTTTCTGACGTTATTTTAGTCTCTTCGCTTCAATGTAACGACTTCAAGCAAATGACGTTATTGCCCTATACCCGGGCGGTTAATGATATTTCAGCCCTCTGAAGCCTGGCGGTTTAGTTTCCTCAGCGTGGGTATGACAATTTGAGTCACAAAACCTTTCAATACCGCCCGCCGATTGAACCTTTAACGGCTTTCTTAATGACCGCTATATGGATAATTATGGGAAATAAACCTTTCAGGACTTTTTGAATCTATTTATCAAATTTTAAGCATTAAAACTTGTATATAATAGTTTGCCTTAAAATGTTTTTATAATGTTATGATATTTACAATTTTGATAAGATTATAAATTCTGTCTCGAAATAAGTATTTTCTTCAAAAAATATTTCATGACTAACCTTCTCAAGAGTTTAAAATTTTCGTCGACACCACCATCGAATTATTATGTTTCAGTGAGACGGATCCTCAAAACGTATCTTACATACAACGTTTAGACCGTTTCATCAACATTCTTTTGCCAGGATGGAAGGGTACTTTTGTTTCTTGCATCTTTAAGTAAAAGTTCATCAATCGCGTACCCAGAGCCACTTACACCACTTCTTTCATGTTACTGATGGACGTGATACAATTTTGTGAGCGCTATCAAAGTTATCAAAAAGCGAGCTATTGGACTGCCAAGAGACTGGATACGAGTTTGGTAAAAGTCTGTTCAATTAAATTTAAGCAGATATCTGTCGTTTCCAGTCTTTACGCAGAGTCATTTTCTCTTTCACCACATTTCCATTAACATCTTTGTGAACCAGTTTCAATTTACCGTCACCGAGATAAAACCGTTCACTATTCAATGTTCTTTTATAATAAACTCTCAATTTCAGTTCTAAATTTTCGAATATTTCTGTAGCATCGTAACTATAGATTTTGAAGATGTGTTTTTGGATATCATTGTAGGGAATAAAATCACTTTCTAGATGGCAAACTGTATTGAGTGGTTCATCAGGGTTAATTGAATCATGGTTGACGATTTTGATTTTAAATTTGTACATGCTTTTATCTGTTGTTGTGTGATCGTGTTGATCTAAGAATGTTAAGTTACTGATGTTAATTTGGATGCCTGGTTTTTTCTCTTGTAGAAAAGAATAAGATACATCTGTTGTGATTTTGCCTTTTGTAGCCTCATCATCAGGCATCATACCCAAAAGAACAAACTTCGAACCAAGTTGTGCTTGTCTACTGTAATAATATCCTTTACTTTCGAAAGTGAAAGTGGGCGGCTCTTTAGGTGGCGTTTCAGGCGGTGGGTTGAAAATGTCATCAAAGGTATCGAACGAATCAGACAGATCTGAGCTGAATGAATCTCCATTAATATTTTCGTAGTCACTTTGATGGGAGCTACAACATAAAAGTTGTTGTAGGTAGTTCTTCATCGCCATGTAGATGATAGGTATCCCGAGCAGGAACAAAAGGTTGCATACAGTGAGATATGTTATTGCTTCTAAAACTGGAAAAGAATAGTCTTTAGAATGTATGTATGTTAATAGTTCAACCATACTGTAACCTGAGAACAGATCGTCATGATTTTCTGCACGCTACGCTGAAGCTCTAAAGTGATGTGTGAAACGAAACAAACGATCTGACAAATTTAATTATTTTTCTCAGATGCTTAATTTTCAAGCGCCTTTACCATAAACACGTTATTTTCGGGGACGTAATTTTATAACATCGTCAACAAAACACTCCGTAAAATCGTTGCAGGACTCGCTTTGGAATACAGAAGAGTCTCTTTAACTCAAATGTCGCCTTAACTCGAAAAAGTTCTGAGGTCTCTTTGCAGTTAAGTCCAGTTATGAAGACTCCACTGTATAATAAGAACTCAAAAACGATACACATTTTACCTCACTATTAAAGATATCTTGAAATGAATTGAAAAGAGAGAAGAATAGTGCTTGACAGTGTTACTGCTGGTAGTTCTTAAAGGAAAAGACGTAAATTGCTAATCCAAGGCAATTAGTTAATGATAATTATGGTTTTTCGTGTAATGATACAATTATGCTAATGTTCCATACGGAAACCTGTTCCCATAGGAATCAAAACAAACCTAAACACAACGTTGTTGAGTATTATTGCACTTCCTTAGATTGAATGGGTTAGAATAATCCAGGAACTTTCAGGAGAGATTCCGAGAGTCCCCTCACTCTTGATCTAATCGAGCCTAAAACAATGTGAACAGTTGAACACAAGCATAAATGAATTGTATAAAAGTTACTTATATCCCATAACTCTGGTGACAAAATGTCGCGGACAAGAATAAATTTCAGATTTTAAATGAGAGAGTTCTTTCTTCTTTCTTCTTTCCCAATGTACGGTCAAAATAATATTGATTTTAGAAACGTTTTGAGAAATATTTTCCGCAGTGAAAAGAATTCAAATAGCCAGCTAATCTGACAAAAGATGATCATGATTATTATTTACGCACACGAAACAAACTCTGACAGAAATCTTGTAACGTGCAAAAATGACAGAGTATCTTAATTTTCCTGATACCTGGTGTCCAATTCTAAGTTTTTGAACAATTTTTGGAAACAGTTATCATCTAAGAAATCTTCATAGTTTAGACACGAAATTGACACTTAATGTTTTTCATTCATTCAATATTTATATATTTTTCATTTTCACCATAATATTTTTAATTTTTATCTCATTCGTATATGTGCAAAAATTTCCATGAAATATTTTTAGTCGTTTTTTGAAAAGAACTTATCAGAGTTTTCTATTTTTCTAAAAAAGCGATGCATTGTGGAATTGTTTCGGGAGTATTATAATAGAAATCTCTTAATTCCTCGAGGGAATTCTATTGTAATACTTCCGAAACAATCCCACAATGCATCGCTTTTCTAGGAAAATCAAAAACTCCGATAAGATCTATTTTTCTGCTATGTTTGGTGAAATTATAGCTATAGAAGTAAGTGAGAAGTGAAACTTTTAAAACGATTTCATAATCTAAGAATTTTCAGATTAAACTTTTAATCCACTTCTTCAGCTTTATCATACATAGCAGAAAAACATTTATAAATAAAAAACATTTTACCACCACGAATATAAATAAATAAACAAACAAATAAATTATAATCCATAATTCAATAATTTTTCACAAATCTTCAAGTTTTAATCCCTTTCCAATTTTAAGCCTGTACGCGAAAAAAAGAGAACAAGAAACTTTCAAAAATTTCAAAACAAGCTGAAACACTAACTCTATAAATCAGCACTGAACGAAACAGACATAAAAATAAGAAGGAGATGTAATATAAATCCAAATAGACAGAGGTAATCAGCAGTCACAGTTTTCTTGATCCAAACAAGTCTTTTTTAAAGCCGGACTCTCCCAATTAACGGACATCCCTTTCACTCTACAAAGGTGTTCAATAAATTGAGAAGTTGACTGCAAAAAAAAACATTTTAAAAATCTTAATTTTGTTTACAAAGCTCACCTCATTCAAAATGAATCGATCGAGAGAAATGAATTCTTTGCGTGCTGAGTGCAGTACAACCTGCACTTCGACCTCAAAAATACCATACGAAAATGTTTTCACACTTAGTTGTCACTTTTAAACATGACTTGTTACGTCAAGACAAAGTTGTACATCCACCATAACAAATCTCAAAGACCTTTAAATAAATAAACATTTTCAGTAGTAAGAGAAATTGCTGGTTCCTGTGCTGTCTCCTTTAAAAAAGAAAATATTTTCCTGACCACATCTAAAATGATAATTGCCTCGTTTATATTGGCTGCTGGTTCTACAACGTTGTTTCGACGTCCATATAACGACAATAACGTCTATATAACGTTAAATTAACGTCAAAAAACGAACGTCGTTGCTTAGATGGGTTTTGAAGTGCCCATTTTGAACTACTTATTCAATACGATCCTATTCATTTATGAATGTTTCCCATATGACTAACTTATTGACTTATCAACACTTTAGAAAAGCCAATGGTTTCAGAAAGCTAGTAGGTATAAGCCAAATATTTCAAAGTTGTTTAGATAAAGTCTTAATACAAGCCAATACACTTAAAGTCAAGAACTTAGGGCTCAAAAGAAAGCTTGAGCTGTTTTCTTACGTTTCAACTTTAGAATTACTTTAAAAATTCACCATAACTTCGAAGGGGGAAACTATACCTAGACGTACGAAATAATCGGGGAAACAACCTATTTACAAAATCGGAAAAAACGGAATTCATAATTGGAATACCTAAATATAAGCTTTTGTCTATCAGACTACCTATTCTACAAATTATATAATTGTTAAATTATACTATATGAACAGGGGTCGAGATAACAACTCGAATTTTACTTTTAAATAATAATAATATAATACCATTGAATCAGCCCAGCTGAACCATAAATCTTTATTGATAATCGGCCCAAAAAAGCCGCCATTTAATTAATAAATCCTTCGTTTCACGTTGAGATAACAAATGAATAATTTACCGAACGATTGCGAAGCATGTAATATTTTGGGATATTGGCATCAGAAACCCAAACAAATTGATTAAAACCAGCCAAGGATAACAAACAAACAAAGCTTTACGAGAAATCACGTGACTCGTTCGATCAGAAGAGCAGCTGCACGAAGACTAACAAAATCCAGCCATATTTTGACAGCAAGTGGGGAAAATTGTTCACACAAAACAACCATCATTTGAATTTGGACCTTTGTTGTGGTTCGTTGAGCAGTAGTATATAACAGAGGCAAGTGTGAAAAGAACCATGTTTTGAAATCTATTAGTAAAGTCCAGTTGCATTTGGAACGATCAAAATCTAAGTTGGACAAAAAACAATTGTTTAGAGGGAAAGAATCATACCAGAGGCGGTTATTCAGCGAACGAAAATGCATGATGAAGTGTGTAGCTGTAATCACCGTCGATATCTTCGTCAGGGTCAGAATGTTCCGTCATGTCGTCATCCAAAGAAAAACGACTCAATGTCGGTGATAATTGTAATTTCTTTGACCAATATTCGTGTAACGCGTTGTATATAAACTTGTATTGATGATCTTTCGCAACCATGCCGCCTCTATAAAAACGATGTTCAAAGAAAATGTTTGAGAACTTTTAAAGAAGTTATTCAAAATCGGAAA
This sequence comes from Clytia hemisphaerica, assembly GCF_902728285.1. Taxonomy (NCBI): domain Eukaryota; kingdom Metazoa; phylum Cnidaria; class Hydrozoa; order Leptothecata; family Clytiidae; genus Clytia; species Clytia hemisphaerica. The sequence continues at coordinate 2,176,624 of NW_027103414.1, forward strand.
ATCGAGGATATGCAGACGGGTTTTAAAGTTTACAAGACCGTCTTGATATTTTATTTTATCTCTGAAAATGTATTTCATCAGTTAACAAAAGTACCTCGAAAGAAGTTTTCAATCAGGGTCTAGGACTCAGAAACGGGAACCATGCATACTCATTCTTAAAACTGTTTCGTGAGTAAACAGAAAAGAACTCGAAGTATTTTTGATAGCTCTTTAAAAATGGCGAGCGAGGCACCTTATTACAGCAAAAATAACATGAGTATTCTAAACAAACATTGTTTTTAAATCCATTTACAAACATATGTCACTTGGTAGAAGTAATAAGCATAAAAAAACACGCTTTGGTGCTTGCACAGTCTTTTAATGTCTACAAATTTGATTTTTTCAAATATTTTCAAACATAAATGAACAATGTCCAAAATCGATTGGTCAACACAAACAAGAACATGACAGAAGTTCATAATTGTACAAATGTATAATGTCCGATTATTTTTGCATTTAATCGAATGTCCAAAGTGTTTGCTCTACAAGTATTATTGTTTAAAAGTATCAAAATGACCCGAATTTTTTTATTACATAGTACTTTAATAAATACCGTTCCATTTCTCTGGAAATTCAAGGAAAATCTCTTTAAAAAGTACTGTTATATGTCAGAGAGTTTAGTACTGATCCCCTCTAAAATAAATCAAGGGAAGGGACTAGGATCAATCTATCAATAGTTGAGTTGGAAAGAGTTGACTTACGACACTTTCATAAACAAAAACTCGTCATTTTCAAAGCAAGGAAACCGTTCCTACCTTTGTATTCTCATTTGGCTGACAATCTTTAAAATGTCCACTCGATTATCTTCCTGAAAACATGAACAAATGAAAATGTTTACATGTCATGACGCACTAACTTCATTAAGAAACCTGACTCCTTTAAATTGAGAGTAAACGTTCCTACCCCTTGATCAGCCTAGAGCCCCTGTTTAAAGCAAAAGTTAGAATGCCATTTGGTTTAGTCTGAAGTTTGTTATACTCTGGTATGAGAGACGGTGCTAATTCAGACAGAAAATATTATATAATACTTCATTTAAAATAATATTATCCCGTAACAATTATCGTATCATATAACACCCATATTACTGTATTACATGGATGATAAACGACTCCAAGTTTGTCAATGATCCTGTTTATAGAAATCTCCCAACACCCTAACTTTCCCATTAAAAATTTTACATGAATAAACTCATCATTTTATTGACCGTACACTTACATTGATTTGGACAATACCATTGAATATGGCGATAAAACATCCCGTCCTGCCGCGACCAGCGCTGCAATGGACCACAATGGGAAGTCCAGTATGTTGGTGAGATTCGATCACTTCTTCAGCAAGGGAAACAACTTGTGTACAAGATTTAGGGACATGGTGATCAGGCCATGCTGTGAACCAGTAGTGTAAAATTTTACGGTGTTCATCCTGACCCTGTAAAGATAAAGATATGTTTATCAATTTATAAGCTAAATTCCTGTCTTTCAATTGGTTTCGATTTCGCTTTGATTGGCTTCTCATCTGACATCTTTTCGAATCACTCGGATTTTCAAAAAAAAAAAAAAGGAACAGTTTTGTTAAAACAGGCTAAGAACTGGTACTGTAGTACCGGGTGACCCACGAAAAGGTTCAGACGTTTCCCGACATCTTGAGGCCGAACAAGTGTCCCAAAGTGCTTGGAGTTTTGATATTTAGAAAAAGTAGATATCCTAACTGTTCGGCCTCAAGACGTCGAGAAACGTCTGAACTTTTTCGTGGGTCACCCGTGGTTCTAGACGAGCAATGAGAAATTTCTCACTCACCCTTTTCTTAAAGCTTTTATAATGATGGGTCAGAAAACAATCATTAGAATGATGAAATAACATGATTATAACCTTATGTGAGATGTTGAGGCTGATAACTGTATATCCATCTCTATGTTCCTCTGACTCGAACGTGACCGTGATATCACCGTATACGCTTTGAGTGGTCGTGCCAGGTGACGGCCAATATTGTACACATTTTTCCTGGTGAAGAAAAGAAATGAGTTCAAGTTAATTTTGAATTTAAACTCGGTAAGAAACATGTAACAGAGAGTTACAGGGGGTTATGCTTGCCTATTAGTAGCGGGGTAAACCCTTAGGACCCGTGACCGTGACCAAACCGTAACCAAACCTGGTTCATTTCAAAGATTGAAGTATTTATAAAAGAGTTTCTCACGAGGGAGGTTCTTTACTAAGGCCTTTGAAAATTTTTAGGACTCAAAAAATGACTCATAGGCAAAATCCAATGACCCCTAAAGTTTGACGAAATATTTAAGTCAATATAAAACCCGAAAACCACTTATACCAGTCGAAAGCTCTTAAAAACAATATCGAGGTGATATAGTCGATTTCCAAACGTAACTCAAGTAATTCGACCGGAAATGACGTCAAAATGTAATTTTGACGTTAATTTTCTCGAGAAATCGAGAATGCTACGATTAGGGTAGTCACTTTCAAAACCTCCAATCTAAGATTTTGCTTGACCAGGTTCAAAAATAGTGTCAATGTCGATGATTCAGAACACGTGTTATCAACTGTGCTGTTAATAATAGAGAAAAGTCTTACCCTATTCTTTTCTTTCAATTTTGTTATCATCACTATAGCGGTGGCCCGATACTGCCAAACCATGTGCCAAAAATCAATGACGGTACACGGTAACGGACCTGAAAAGTTCCAAGGGAGAACAACTTTATTTATATTTAAATTTGTTGCATTCAAAATACTTAATTTACAATGTAAGTGTATATAAAATCGTTTTGTTGGAGCTTTCAAAAATTTCAAAATTGTGTATACTATTGTAAACATCGAATAAAAAAATACGTTGAATTTTATAATATTTAATAAGTTGCTCTCAAAGGAGAAAAGCTATATAACTCTTTTGAAAGATAATTTTGAACTGATTCTTTCAATGAAAATTTATTCTATACTGAAAAATTCACTAAGCCCAAAAGTTTTAGCCAAAATTGCGGTGAAAGAACCATCTTAGATCCTTAGGACTAACCTTGTGTGGCAACAAACTGGTCAGGAATTCCGTCATAACCCTGTGGAAAAAGAGAAAAATGCAAATTCATTCTTAATATCTTATTTGAAGATTTTACCACGTCCTCTATACACTTTAATAACTTATTATTATTATTAGGTGCCTTGGAGTGCCACCAGTCAACAAAGATGCGGGGCTTTCAGTTTTTTTTGTTTTTTTTCATTACTACCGGGTGCGCCACAAAAAAGTTTCTCTCTTTGAAACTAATTTTCTTGAAAGCTAAGAATTTTAAAAGAACCATTCCTCTTTCATTGGAAAGAAGAAAGATAAACTTAAATTTTGATGGGTCATTTATCAAATTCGATTCATTAGATCAAAAGTTATGCTCAATTGAATAAAAAATTTACTTTCCGAAAGTGCTCAAAAACGTTAAAAATAGACCTATCAAATTAAACAGAAGCATAATTACATGATACATCAGTATTTTTGTTTCAGTCATTAAAAAGGATAATTAGCTGTCTAAATGACCTTTTGTTATGTAAAGGCAGATTGAAATTTCAATGAAAAGAAGAAAAATCTTCGAAAAAGGCCAAAAAATCTGGTAAAATTAATTAAAATACATCAAATATGGGTTTCGAGGTAGATCCAGTCTTACATAGACTTTATCCAGTCTAGCACCAAAAACCTGAGGAAAATTTCGGTAAAAGTAAATTAAATTGATTTTGATGAAGATTTTAAACCCTTTCGACCCTTCTTTTTTAAATTTATGTGTTTAGTTACTGAAAACGCTCTTAATCATGTAAAGGCTATTGCGATAGGTCGATTTTTAACGTTTTCGAGCACTTTCTGAAAGTAACTTTTTTTTTTTATTGAGCATAGCTTTTAATCTAACGAATCGAATTTAATAAATGACCCATCAAAATTTAAGTTTATCTTTCTTCTTTCCAACGAAACAGAAATGGTTCTTTTAAAATTTTTAGATTTCGAGAAAATTACTTTCAAAGATAGAAACTTTTTTGTGGCGCACCCGGTATATTTTTCAATACGTATTTTTGGACATTTTTTTGAGTTTTTCACACTGTTTTTGCAGGGTTTCAGTTTCATGTTTGCCTTTTCTTTTTCCTCTTGGTCATTGCTCACTGTTTTTCAGATTTTTCATCTTAAAATATATTTGATTTCTATTATCATGTATATCCAAAAAATAAAAATTGACATGCGTTGATGCAACGACTTCAAAAAAGAAGAACAAATGACAAAGATGCTCATAAAGTTTCTTTAAAAGGCTAACTTAATGACGGCACTTTTTTGAAAACGTGGTCGACTGCTCATAGAGCAAGTTATTTACGATCAAAATATTTCAACGGATGAGTTTTGTAAAATCTTTAAATGAGGGGGGTACGTGCAACACATGCAGACGAAAGTGTATTGTACCTTCGGAAGCTCTATACTAGTTTATCCATTCCTAGGAGGGATTAGATTGTAATATTATCGAGTCAACTCTCTATAATTCGAATATTTATTTTTTAATCTTTCTGTAATAAAAATTAAAATTGAAAGAATTAAAAGGGACCTACATTTCAGCTGAAAAGTTGTCTAAAATACTCTCTATAATTCGAATTTTTCTCTAATTCGAAGTAAATTTTTGATCACTTGAAGATCGAATTAAAGAGAGAGACAACTGTATAAATTATCAAGAACTTACTCTAATAAAATTGGCATTGATGTATTTCGAACTACTATCCTTGCGTCCATCGCCTCGCAAACTGACTATTGACTTTGCATCTGAAAAAAAACCACGATTAGAAACTCAAGTTTCAACTAGAGAAGGATCAAACAGGAATCAGTCTGATATCACTTTACAATGGGCAATGATAGAAAAAGGATCTTATTTTGGTCAAAACAAGGTATATCTCTTTAATAGTTTCCTCCCCACTTTCTGCTGGGGGATTTTTTTACCCAAAAATTTACCAAAGAGGGGAGGGGCAAAGGAGAAAACAAAATCCAGGGGGTTCAAAAAGGTGCAACAAGATTTGTATAACAATTGGTTTCCCGGATCAAACTCGTGAAAAAAGTGAGGGGGAAGTATTTCAAAATTTCTGGAGATGGAAAGCTCAAAATTGGGTGGGAAAAGGATTTTTTCGTTATCAGGGAGGGGGGTTTACAACTTTGCTAAAATTTCTGAGGGACTGGATAAATTTCTTACTTGGTAATATATCAGAGTATCGATTCTTTAGGCTATATTTCATTGTTATATCTTTCCGTCCAACTGTGTTTGGTGGAATACCCTAAGAGTAAAGGAAAGGATTCATTATGCTTGAAAGGTTTTGTTTTTAAATAAGAGTGATATCGTTTGCTTATTCATCAATTTTAATTCACATTTTGTTTTTTTATATTGGATTGACACGGATGTGGTGCAAGATTGGTCGGAAAGAGGAAAAAACATTTGTTTTGCTTATATCAGCAGAATATAATAATAGGCAGACACTGTCGGGGATCCGCCCCGTTGTAATTCGTGGTCCGCCCTCATTTGCAGTCGTTGTTTGTTCTCGTTATCAATCGTGGTTCAGCCTTGTTATCAATCGTCGGCCGTTTTCATCAGTGGTCTACACTCGTTCCCAATCGGGACCGCCCTTGTGTCCAATCGAGCGTTTATTCAATACCGCCCGTCGTATTCGTCCGTGGTACACGCAACTACCACATCAGTTGACCAATCCGTGGACTACCTGATCTTTATTCAACCTTGTTTCATCACCGTCCAGACCATCATGTCAATCCGGAGATCTCAAAGAATTGCAGGACAAGGGCCTGATCATTCCACTGACCTAGCCAAACTGATATCTCTAAGGAACACTCGAAGAGGTCTTCTGGGATATCTTACACGGGTGGCAAATCAAATCTTATCCTACCTGAATGATCAAGATGCATCGAGTGCGTCTACGTTGCATAACACTCTTGTGGAGACTTACTTAAAATTCAGAGCGGCAAACACAGAATATCTTATCTATGAAACTGACGAAAGAAGGATACAAGAATGCACAGAGACTGAAGCTAGAGAGGCTAATCGCATCGCTGAAATAGAGCATGAGATTCGTACAAGATTGAGAACACCAAACCTTTCCAATACTACACCTGATACAAGTCTGTATGATGTAGATCCATCTGAAACTTCCAACATATCCGGTCATGATAAACGTACTAACGTATTCAATCCTCGTATTCGTATACCTGTTGGCTCCAGTGGAAATTCACCTACTGTTTCTCATATCGAATCACCTCCTAACTCAGCTATTTACCACTCACCTGTCCATTCACAACCTTTTCAACGAAGTCTATCTCAGGTGAGATTTACTCCATGTCCACCTTCGGTGTCTTCTGTCACAGCAAAGCCACGAAGCAGCTTCCGACGTTTACGCCAAAAGGCATCTACAACATCAGTTGATAATCGTTCAGATCCTTCAACTGCCACTGTGACTCTTGCTAATGCTAACTCTTACACAAAACCTAAACCTCCATACCTCGTCTTCAGACCAGTCGACCAATTCATTGACGAATTGACAGAAGGAGAGGAAACATGCCTTGCCGGCTTATCAAACCCATTAACAGCAAATTCTGCGCTGAGGTTCGAATTCGAGACAAAGGCTCTTCCAACCATTGAATTAGTTAAGTTCAGTGGCGACAGCTCCAAATGGCCAGACTTCGTCGAAAATTTTAGTCGCAGAGTCCATTATAAACTCTCCTTCACCGACAACGATCGAATGGAAAGACTCCTCAGTATTTTGATTGGTGAAGCCAAAAAGAGCGTTGAATGTATCGGAACCTCTGGGATATTCTACGCAACTGCCTTGAAAACCCTGAAGAGAGATTTTGGTAATAAGACGGTGGTCACACATTCCAAGCTTAGGAACCTGCTTGACAAACCTCAGTTACCTTCTGATGATCGTTCCTCCTTGAAAAGATTTCACCAACACCTGAAATCAACAGTGACATGGCTAAAGATGATTGGTAATATGGGTGCAATTCACTCTGCTGAGAATCTGTCCAGAGCTGTCATTCGGTTGCCTGACAATTTGAGAAAGGCATTTTATCGGACATCTAAAGATTACGAGGATACCAGTCTTTCACTGATGAAGCTTGAATCATGGCTTGACTCCAAGCTCAAGGAGTTTTATAATCCCATTGCAGACATAATCGCTCAAGAAGAACAGAAACCAAAAGACAAAAGGAAAGACAAACGCAAGGAAGGGCAATCAAATTACTTGGGAGGAAAAGGTGATTCAAAGACCCCAGTATGCTACGTATGCAATGAACCCCACAAGCTTTGGCGTTGTGAACGCTTTAAACAGAAATCAATTGCTGAAAGGAGAGGAGAAGCAAGAAAGTTAAATCTATGCTATAACTGTCTCTCAAAAGGTCATTCCATCAAAGATTGCAAGTGCCAAACAAGATGTAAAGAATGTCAACGAAAACACCATACGTTACTCCATGATCCAAATTACAAAGCAAATCCACCTGCAGGAACTGAGGAAGGGGAATCTCATTATGCTAAATCCAAAAGGACAACCTTCCTTCAGATCGTGCCGGTCACCATTTCAAACGGTGATATATCAGAAAAGGTGAATGTTCTTCTAGATCCTGGTTCTGATACCACGTTAATCAGTGCCAGCCTTGTTGATCGATTGAAATTACCAAATGTCAACAGTAATCTGAAAGTTTCTATCAGCAACGTTCTAACAAAAAAGCAAACCATGAGATCAAGATCAGTCAACTTTCTTCTTTCATCATGTGATTCCAGCGTTCATGTAGAGGACGCTTGGGTAGTCGAGTCTCTAAACATCAAGAAGAAACCCTACAACGTTTCGAAAATGAAGAAACAATACCAACATCTCAGAGATGCTTCCTTACCACAACCACTCGATAAAGACGTTGAGATCCTAATCGGTGCAGACGTACCAGAAGCGCTCTTGCATCTCGAATTTATTAAAGGTGAAAGCTCAAAAGAACCAATTGCTGTGAGGACTCTGCTAGGATGGACTATCTTCGGAGGGAAGTCTGGTAGCAATGATGGTTGCTCTAATTACATATCAGTTCAATCCCTTGACTCGAAGCTGGAAAGATTCTGGAGTCAAGAAACCTATGCGACAACGCCTGATTCAGAAGCCTTGCTTACTCGGGATGAGAAGAGAGCCTTACATCTTCTAAAGAACAACACAAGACTCGTGAACAATCATTTTGAAGTGGGCATGTTGTGGAAAAGTGACGATTTGGAGCTCGTGAATAATCGACCACTTGCTGTCACCAGACTTCTGTCTACTGAGCGAAGATTAGAGAAATTACCTGAAATCAAACAAATCTACAGTTCGAAGTTAGAAGATTATGTAAAGATTGGTCACGTCCAAGAATTGACCAAAGACGAAGCAGCAAAGACATCATCCAAGACGAACTATATACCGCATCACTTTGTCTTAGAACCAAACAAACCAGGTAAAATTCGAATTGTCTGGGATGCATCTGCTAGGTTTAAAGGAACCTCACTGAATGATCAACTCCTCAAAGGACCAGATTTACTGAACAGCCTGGTCACAGTCCTATCGAAATTTCGAAGAGGAAAAATTGCAGTGATGAGTGACGTGGAAAAATTGCAGTGATGAGTGACGTAGAAAAAATGTTCCACCAAGTTCTTGTACCTGAAGAGGATACAGATTCATTGCGCTTTTTGTGGAGGAAAAATGAGGAAGAGATATCAGAGTTTAAGATACTGGTCCACCCTTTCGGAAAAAAGGATTCACCGTGCTGTGCCAATTGGGCATTGAAGGGATGTGCTAATAAGATTCAAGACGTACCAGAAGGAGAAGTGCTCAAATCGCTAACATCGGATGAAAGAGCAGCTGTCACAAAAGCTGTTTCCGAAGAATTCTACATGGATGACTTCCTAGGATCATTCGATTCAACAAATGAAGCAGTCAACACCTGTTCAAACCTTGTCAGAATCACCGCTGAAAGAGGTTTTCGATTGACAAAGTGGATTTCAAATGATACTGAATTTTTGAAAGCAATTCCAAAGGAAGATTTATCGCCAAAAATAACAAACCACGACTTCAAGGTACTACCATCAGAAAGAACCCTTGGAGTAAGGTGGAATCCAACCGACGATGTCTTCTTCTTCAATGTTCCAGTCAAGGAATGTAAAGAGACAAAGAGAGGCTTGCTGAGTTTCTTGTGTTCGATATTCGACCCTCTTGGATTCTTGGCACCCTACCTTATTGCACCAAAACTGATGCTTCAATCCCTTTGGAAAGAAAAGGTTGGATGGGATGACACCCTTCCAGAACGGATCCTGAAACAGTTCAAAGAATGGCAAGAAGGACTTTCGTCACTGAAAGAAATCTCCATACCAAGATGGTTCAACTTTGCAAAGATTACAGCTACCGAAATCGAGTTACACGTCTTTTCAGATGCTTCGATGAAGGCATTTGGAGCAGTTGCTTACTTTCGGACAATGGATGATGATGAGGTCAACTGTAGTTTCATCATCGGTAAATCAAGGTTAGGACCTATTAAAGGAAGCACAACACCACGTTTAGAGCTGCAAGCTGCTGTCCTCGCATCCAGGATTAAAAATTGTGTCGTCAAAGAAATGGATCTTCCCATGAACAAGACCTTCATGTGGACTGATTCAAAGGTCACCCTCAGTTATATTCGGAATGAACGAAAGAGATTCTCAAATTACGTAATGAACCGTACAAACGAAATCCGTAAAAAGACAGAAGTTGAGAATTGGCGCTTCGTACCAGGAAAACTCAACATCGCAGACATTGGAACCAAATGTTTTGGTGTTGAAGAAACCAAGACATGGATCGATGGACCTGAATTCTTGAGGGAGAAGGTGGTCAGGCAATTTGAGGAACCTGAGGAGGACGAAGAACTAATGGAGATCATCACAACCCATATCGAACTCAGAGTTGACGAATCAACAAATGTCATCAGTTGGGAAAGATTTTCCAGTTGGACCAAGCTGAAACGATGCTACGCCTGGATCCTCAAGCTGAGAAGGAGATGGGTAGAGGTAAAACGTAATGGTGAATCGTCAATCAACAAAGAATTCCTTGATGTTGAGGACCTCAATGACGCTACCAAGGAATTATGTCGAATTGCCCAAGATGAATCGCAACATTCAATGGATGAAAAGAGACTTTCAAGTTTAACACCAATCATTCTACACAACCTCGTTTGTGTTGGAGGACGTATTTCCAAGTGTGACGTACCCAACCAGTCCAAGCATCAAGTAATTCTTTCCAACGAACATCCAATAAGCGAGCTCATCATACGCCATGTACATGAGGTCAACCACCACTGTGGAAGAAATGCCACTCTTGCCCTTGTGCGAGAGAAGTATTGGATTTTGAAAGGAAAGAGCAAGGTCAGGAAAGTGCTAAATCAATGCTTTGTTTGCAGGAGAGAGACGATCAAAACCAAACATCCAATGATGGCAGACCTTCCAAAGGAGAGACTTTCAGTTGGATCACACGCTTTTGAGAATGTTGGAGTCGACTACTTTGGACCAATCAATGTAAAACAAGGACGTAGAACTCGCAGAACTGCAGGCACCGCTAAAAGGTATGGTGCTCTCTTCACGTGTATGACTACACGAGCTTTACACCTCGAACTAGCTGGAGACCTATCAACTGACAGCTTCATCTTAGCACTCCGACGTTTTCGAGCCAGGAGAGGCAATCCAAAAACCATCAGGAGTGATAACGGAACCAACTTTGTGGGAGCTGAAAGAGAGATACGAGAAGCTCTTGCAAAATGGGACCAGAAACGAATCCAAGATGAGCTTTCACAGTATGACATTGTGTGGAAGTTCAATCCACCTGTAGCTCCATGGATGGGTGGAGCTATGGAATCCATGGTTAAGCTCACAAAGAAATCATTACGATCAGTAATCAAAGACAGAATCTTCACTGAGGAAGCACTTCACACGTTCCTCCTTGAAGTTGAATCAACTATCAATTCGCGACCACTCACACCACTGAGTGACGACATCAACGATTTTGAAGCTCTCACCCCTAACCACTTTCTATTAGGAAGAGCTTCACCCAATCTTCCAATCATTTATAACCCTCAACAAAACAACCTGAAGAGCAAGTGGAAGCAGGTCCAATCAACACTTGACGAATTTTGGAAGAGATGGGCAAAGGAGTACCTACCTACAATCAACGAACGAGCTAAATGGCGCCATCCAATACGGAACACTAAAGAAGGGGATTTAGTTGTCATCAGCGAAAAGGACATCCCAAGATACAAATGGCCATTGGCACGCGTTGTTAGTGTCATCACATCAGATGATGGCATCACAAGGATTGCAAAAGTCAAGACGTCCGACGGTTCGATATACACTAGGCCAACCGGTAGCCTAGGCTTGTTGGAAGACGGAACCTCATCCAATTGACGATTGCCCTGTCATCGAGTTAAGCAAAAACATATGCTTATTACGTTGCGTTAATAAATATCACCAATGGTACACCTTACGTTGCTAAGGTACTATCAACAGAAGTTCGTCCCTGAACTTGAAGTCATCAATTGTACACCTTACGTTGCTAAGGTACTATCCAACAGAAGTTCGTCCCTGAACTTGAAGTCATCAATTGTACACCTTACGTTGCTAAGGTACTATCAACAGAAGTTCGTCCCTGAACTTGAAGTCATCAATTGTACACCTTACGTTGCTAAGGTATTATCAACAGAAGTTCGTTCCTGAACTTGAAGTCATCAATGGTACACCTTGCGTTGCTAAGGCACTATCAACAGAAGTTCGTCCCTGAACTTGAAGTCGTCAATTGTGCACCTTACGTTGCTAAGGTACTATCCACAAAGGTTCGCCCTTGAACTTGAAGTCATCAATGAAACGCCTTGCTTTGCTAGGGCACTATCATCAGAAGTTCGCCCCTGAACTTTGAAGTTACCATCAATGAAACAAGGCCCTGTACCAATTGTTCGCCTTGTTTCTACAAAAGTGCTATCACCAGAAGTTCATTGAACGTGACGCAATCATCAGTCGTTCGCCTGGAACCAGGCATTATCATCAGAAGTTTGTCTTGAACTTGAGGGAATCATCAGATGTTCACCCTACATCAAATCATCAACTGTTCGACGGTCATCTTCACAGTTCACCACGAATTTTGGTACGACTACCACCGTGTTGTACATCATGAGCTGAATAGCCCGATTGATAGACTGAATGAACTCTTGGTTCTTCCCCTTTTGGGTGGGAGTGTTTTGGATGATGTGCTTATAATTGATTTGTTTTGGTTGTGACGTATGAGCTCGATAATGACAAGATGATAATTATCTTTAATTACCTTTTATCACGTTTTTCCATAAAGTATCATTTTTTCTACGCCTTTTGCACGCACTCAAATCAGATCAGAATTACTTTTACAAGAGACGTGAGTGAGATTTTCATTCTCGAGATGTGAGCAAAATACTTTTACTTTATGAGATCTGAATTCATTACAGAGTTGATTTTACTTTTACTTGGAGTCACGAACATTTGGGGATAGTATTTGGACAATATTTTGTAAGTAATTTCATGTACATATCGTTCTTTCATATGGTGATATTTTTCCCTAGTTTATAAATACCCAAGTCAGATTAAGACATATTTTTATGAAGCGATTTCTTTACTTGTACATTATTTTACCTAGTCGACATTTTTCTTTCATAGGCCTATGTACATATTTTTAGTTTTTGAACTTTGTGTTTTTAGCTTGAACAACAATCAACAAGATTCCTACGTTCCAAGATTTTTGACTCAACTATCCCTAACAACTGTCCTGACAATTTTCTTTGTAATAAACAAAGGACAGTTTAAAGGGAATTGACTATGTAAAGAGTCTGATGTAAGTAGAGATAAAGTTTCAAGGAATAAAATGATATCATTATGCTTACCCAGAATTCCTCGTGGAGTTCCTTATCATTAGCAAAAGCCATCCTCAAATCACGAAACCGAAGACAACGGCTTTTCCTTTGTAATATTTCTTCCGTAGGACTGAAAAAAAATTAAAATGTTGTAAGTTCTTTTTCCTAAGTCTAACAAAGTAATGTCAAATAAAACCTGATCAACAATATTTTCATTTTGTTCGTTGATAACGAACTTCTTCAGGCAAGTGAAACGATGAATCTAGCGGTAAATGTCACTTTCAATCCAACGTTTGTATGCTACGTTTATGTAGGAAATAAAAGGCTTCAAATCCTACACAGGAGATTCGTCTCTAGCATCCGGCTAAAGAACATCGAGACTGTACACACTTCTACTAAGAATAGTACCAAACTGACAAGTATATAAAGATATAATACCTAAGTCGTTCTTGGCAATTGATAAAAAATACATCTCGGCCAATACTATGTACTTACCTTTCATGGGAGGGTATTGATAATTCACGTGGCGGCGTCCTTGGTGAGACATCTATTATAAGAGATGCTGAAGACCCTCTCCTGGTAAAAAGAATTAAAAAAAAATTGAGAATGAAAATCTAAGAAATCATTAGAATAATGATTTGATATATCGATAACCCGTCATCTGTTTACTGGCAAAAATCTACGTTAGCTCAAAACACTAACTAAAATTCAGCAAAGCAAGAAATTGATCATAGCTCTAGTTATGACATTGCATTGACGTCAAAAGAGAGCAATGTATTGACTTTAGACAGTCAATTTTTGACCCCCTTCAATTCACAATTAGAATTGGTAGGGCGCAATAGTGGGTCGTCATAATTAGAGCATACTTTCTGATTCTAAGATCGCACCGATGATCTATTTTTAAGATTTTTCAAACACATAAATTCTCGTGCAAGTAACATTGGATTTGATTCTGGTGATGAAGAGCGTCAATATTAAACATTGAAACTAGATGGACCTTAACATAAATTACGTCACAAACAACGCTTTCCTCATTTTCAAAATATTGCTATGGTAACTGATTCTCAAAAAAGTTCATATAAGTTCAATGCATTTTTAAAAGCAACACTCAAGGTATTTAATCCTCCAGACAATGGTTTCAAAACGAGGTAGTCGTTGCACTGAAAATAACAGGATAAACTTGAGTTTTAATAAGATACTTCACAAATTGCTAATTTGAAATTATATCTGATTATATAGATGACACGTTCTTTAGAAAGAGCAACAAATTGTTTTATTACACGTTAACGACCATCCAAATCAAATAAAAGGATTTAAAAACTCAAGGTTTGCAAACAAAATAATTCATGAAAAGGCCTATTGTAATCATACCGTGATTGTAGCAAGGATGGTGTCCGTGATTTCTCTGTACTATTCCCAGAGCTGTTCGCAGACGACTTTCTGATTCCTGTCGAATTCAAGCTTGACGGATAGAGCAGTCCTAATTGCGGTTGGACGGGTAGCGGTGGAGCGGTTTCAATAGGACTATTTGGATAGACCAACTTGTCTTTATGTTTTTTTGGTGAGGTGAATGAGAAAACTGGCGTCGAAAACTTGCTGGGTGAATAGGAGAACAAATGCTTCTTAGGTGATGAGACGAACGAATTTTTACTCGGAGTTGTGTTACTTTGCATGAAAGAGTCCAGCTCCTCTTCATTTGGTTTGTGGTTTTTCAAAGCAGGTTCACCAACTTTTTCTCCTTCACTGACTCTTTTACGACAACAGGACTGAAAGAAATCAAACATTTTTTATATTGCACCATTTTTTTTCAAAAAGGTATGGGTATAGAATAGGTAAACAATTAGCATCCGTTTGATTATAAATGATTTTTCCAAACTTTTCAACCCCCTGATCTGACTTAATTTTAACTTGAGTCAATTTTTTTCAAATGAAGTTCTCTTGAAACAACAGTACAAGATCCCATTAACTTTTTTGAAAATGGGATAGAGCAACTGGAGAGCTTGTGATGATATTGAATAACAAATAATAGTCAGTTTTTTAAGATATTTTGAGCCAAAATCTAGAATTCTTTCTGGAAATTTTCCACAAGGTCTACTTTGACAGATATTTTTGGAAGAAGCGTTTAAAAGGTGCTTTTGTTTAAATACACCAGACTTTGTATCAATTCATATTGGGGATGTCCTAAAAATGAAGTGAGTAGGATATCTAAAAACCCTACACTGAAAGAAAATACTCAAATTTGGATCATCTATGACAAAGGTCCCCACTCCAGAAAATAAATATAAATAAGCAATGCGAAAGTTGTTAGTGCTCAGTTTAGTCCTGTAGGTTGGTCTAATGTCGACATCCCTCTTCTAATTTTGACACCCTTCTTTAGAGATAGGAATAATAGGAAGGTCGATATCACTGATAGACAAAAGATTTATTCCTCTCTGATTGCTAAGCAAAAAAAATTAGTATCAATCAGTGATTCCGACCTTCCCATTATTCCCTTATTATCTCTAAAGAAGGGTGTTGAAATTAGAGAGGGATGGCGATATTGGACAAACTTACGATAGTTCAGTAGCAGTAAGCAGTAAGCTGAAGTAAATTTCAAACCTCCAATATAATAAAAAAAGCTACTTTTTAAATTTCGACAAATTAAGTAAAAAAGATAAACCAAAATAACATCCATACCAATATAATGAAGCCAATAACAATAAGGACAACTAAAGCCATGATGCCAGTAGTTATAGGAAACCATATTGACTTGATGAAAGTAGTTGACAATGAAGTTGTACGGTCTTTTATCAATACCTAATAGTAAAAAAGGATGTGAAAAGCTGTAAGTTTTATGGAATATTTTGCAGCTGAAAGTAAAAGTTATTGAAATAATAATTTGTTAGCCCACTTTATAACTAATAAAATGGGAATAAAAGTCTGTCATAATAGGAAACGTTTTAAAAACTTTAAAAAAAATTACATTTAGGAATAAACTTGATTTATCATATTACTTTGAATAAACGCCCCCTCGAATAAACACCCCTCCCTGAAGGAAAATTTTTTGATAAACGCCCCCCCCCCTCCCTTTGAATAAACACCTTCCCCTAGGAGGGGCGTTTATTTGAAACAGGTAGCTGATAGGAAGAATCATTTGAAAGGAAACTAAATATCTTTTGATAATTGTATTCTTTCAGTATTCAAACTAATTTTCACCCATCTTTACATCTCTAAAAATAACATATTTTAATTAACTGAAAGAAAACAAAAAGGCAAAACAAGGTTCCCATTCACTTTATTAAAGTGAATGTGGACTTTATTAAAGTGAATGTGGTTAAAGATTATTTAATGAACACCCCCTTTTTTAAACGCCCCATCGAATAAACGCCCCTTCCTAAAATTCAAAAAATTTAATAAACGCCCAGGGTGTTTATTCGAAGTAGTACAGTACTGTATTCAAGTTAGTAATGAACTTTCCATTCACTCAACATAAAAGAATTCAAAGAGAATAAGAGCCAAATCAATGAATATTTTTACCCGTAGAAAATGTTGCCATAAAGACTCTGCTGTTTGAAAAAAGATTGACGATCTTACTTTTTCCATAGGGAAACTAATATTGTATTGTTTGATGAAATCTCGACTCTTGCTACTTTCCAAAAGTTTGAGTAACTTGAAAGCTGGCACATACAAGACGCCATCCATTTTGTGTGATTGCTTATAATGGCAAAAAAACTCCACCACCACATTCAATCTTGGTGACTGAAAACAGTATGTGGTAATAAAAAACGATTGTTTACATTTTAAAATTACATTTTGAAAGATATTTCCTTGGGCCAATAATATTGCGTTTGGATAAATGCAATGCATTCTGGTTTCTCGGGGACCCTCAAGGGAATTATAATCTATTCAAGATCATTATACAATCGACATTATAATTCCTTTGAGAGTCCCCGAGAAACCAGAATGCATTGCATTTATCTAAACGCGATATCGTCTATTTAATGGTGAAAGGAAAAAACCAGAAGCGTCATGTTTTAATTTTATTTTAAATTTATGAAGATGCTGTTAAAAATAATGAGAAAAATAGAGGAAAGAGACGTGGAGCATAGAGTTGACTGTAAACCCTTCTTGAAATCCCTTGATTTTTTTAATTGTTAGTTGTTAGAAGGTCTTATTCCAAGTCCAGGGACGCTTCAACCCCACCCATACAAAATATTGATAAATCAATCTACAAGAAGTAATTCTTCTGGAACCATTTAAAATGCAGAGCATTATTAAATAATTTTAAAACATACCGAATGGACATGAGAAATTTGACATCTGACATCTTGGTTTGCAATAAGATTTTCCAGATCTTTCAGAAATTTCCATTTGTGTAACAAAAACCAATTTTCAGAAACATTCAGTACCTGGGTATATAAATAAATATAGAAGGAACAGTAAATTCTTATTATTAAACTTATTTAGAATTTAAAGGAGAATATCTCGAAAAAAAATCAAAATTAGAAAAATCGGCTAACAGAACATTATTTTTTATTTTTAGAAACATCCTGTAATGTGTGAAGTGGCTAAACAAGGTATGGAAGATTAAAAAAACAGTCACTTACCAATGTAGTACTTTCTGGTAAGATATCACTGTCTAACATGTGAAGGCTTCTTGGTTCATTATCATCAGTGAAAGATCTCTCAAGATGATCTGAAAGCATTTCTCTAAACATTGCATTTTGCAAGAGTTTTGTCAATATCTCCTTGGCATATAGAGCTTCATTGGTAACCTCGTGTTGCAGTGGCTTTTGGTCTGTTGATAAAAAAGGAACAAGTTACATGTTGAATGGACGTACCTGAAGATTGATGTTATAAGAAAATAGGAAAACAATGACAACAATAGTAAGAGAATGCAGACCAAAAATCTAAAAAAACAAGTTCATAGCACTTTCCTATCTATCTATATATTTTAAAGTAACACTAGGTCTGAAGGTCCATTCTCTCTAAATATGAAAATATCATTATCACTATCTATCTTTTGTTATTCCTTTGTTATTCCAGTAGGACAGATTCTAGCAGATTCTAGATGTGCTGTGATCATAAGCATTTTAGAGGATGTTCCTTACCATGAAAGGAACCCATAGTAAAAGTTTGGAGTTGATGATATGTTTTCACATATTGCTGACCAGTCAAAAAGTACCCTTTGCTAAAACTGTGAACAGATCAAGGTTTTTCAATTCTGTTTTAGTGTCCTGAATAGAATATTTTGCAAATTAACACATGCATAAAACTGATGAAATCCTTTTTTTATTCTTAGGTAACATCACCATCAATCCTGACTTGACAGTAAGAACAATGGAGAACTAATTTTGGCAATGCATAATTATTACGAAAGGCCAAGAAAGTTTATGTTATGCAAAAAATGCGTGATAAACAAAGCTCTAGAAAAACAGCCACTGAAAATTGAAACTAGGAATTTATTGAATATTTCACTAATAAAGCAGCATCATACTTTTTGTTTGTTGTAATTATTAAAAATTTGCAGTTTTTATATTTTCTGAAAGTCAAAGGACAATTAAAGTAAATTTTAGATGATTGGGCGGATATTGGGCAGACTGGCCTTTTGAAAGTTCCGAGATTGAAAATTAGACGAGAATAAAAGCCAAGGGCTTTTTAGTATGTAATATTAGGGGTCTTCGACAAAAAACTTTCGAATTTTTATCGGCATTGGGCCGATAAGCTTCAGACCCCCTCCCCCCCTAGCTCTTATCGGCCAAAATTTTTCAAATGCAACTTTTACATTTCGAAAACACCAATTTCCTCCAATCTTGTCCGCCATCGCCTTCCCACCCGTCATCATTGAATTTTTGTCTATTTATGCACCAACATTGAGTTTGTTCATACCCGCATTGGTATTGTTAATCAAAACGAAAGTTAAAATGACGGGATGAAGTCGCAACATTTCGAAGGAAAAGGCAGCGCGCTGGCCAATGAAAAAAATAGTTTTTTATCAAAGCTATTTCAAAACTGTACTTTAAAGTTGCGAATTTGCGCGCAAAGGTGAAAGCAAGTGAAATCATATGCTTTCAGTGGAGTTTGTGGACGAAATCAGAAAGAAATTGGCTGAAAGGATTTTCCTCTCAATACTTGTTTTTTTATAGGTATGTAGTTGGACTCCCCCACCCCCTTATCGGCCCAATGCCGATAAAAAATTCGAAAGTTTTTTGTCGAAGATCCTTAATTCATCATTGTTTTATTTTTATTTTTCATGAATGCAAAAGGAATTCTTGTATTTTTTAATTAAGAAAGTATAATTTAATATATTATATTTTATTGTCTATATGTGAAAAGATACCTTATTTATTTTAAGAAAAATCTGTGTTGCTTTGACACTTAGCAGTTAGGAACATTTGGCGAGTTCCTGTACGCGACCGCGATCTAAAAAATCATAACAACACTCATTAAAAAATAAAGTTCGTGTCTTTTCGCACTTTTTTTAGCCTAGACAATGTAGCAAACATAGTAAATATAAGCACACTGTGCCTTTAATTGGCTGAAGTTTTTTTTTGCGTCGGAAATTTGTTTTCAAACTTTCAGCAATGATTGACCAAACTGTTACAATGAAAATTATCCAGCGCATTTTTTATCTTCTTATCTTCTTAATATTCAATTAAGCACTCAAAGTTTACTGAATTTAAGCACATAAGATATTCTTATAATTATTGATATTCACTAAAACACCGTTCATTGTGCGCTGCGGTGGAGTGTATGACGTAACTCGCGTGGTAACTAACTCGCTTTATGTTAGAAGATCATATTGGGCGTTTTGGCGTTACCTCCCTCAAAGCTAGCGGGCGCCCCTGTCTTTCCGCAACTCTTTCCACCATTTTAGATGGCCATAACAATAGATCCAATAGGGCGCCATAATCTTGGAATATAATTTGTTTTGGTCTCCAGCTTTGGGAAGTAGCAATGTTTTTGGTTGTTTTTGATGGAAAATAGTAAGAAACTTAAGTTTACAAGTGGCATTTAGTTTTTGCTTGCTTATAGAATGGCAGGATCCTGGATGGTTTCCCTAACTGCTTAGGGGTCTTCAACAAAAGACTTTTTTATCGGCATTGGGCCGATAAACTTCAGACCAACTCTTACATCTTTGAAAACTCAATTTTCTCCAATCATTCCAAGTTAGAGCTGTTGACAGTACCAGTCCGTATAGTTAAGTTGTTCCCAAATAAGTGATTGTCTTCAGCATTTAAACAACTATTTTTTGCTTGTTTAGCATTGAGGAACCAACACATTGTGTTTCAAAAATAATGGGCACCGGTCGCAAGACTCCAGTTCGGTGTTGAGATTGTCCGGTGTTAAAAAGTATCCTCATCCGACACTGGGCTTTGTGTGTGTTCGTAAAGTCTGGTGCGTCGGCATCAGCAGGTTAGTTTCTATAGTTTTGATATATTTGCGTCATATAAAGACAATAACAGTGAAGCTCACAACAGCATAATATCTCGCAAATTCTTTGTAAAAAGTTCATGGTAAGGGTCTTTATATGACATTTTCAAATACTAATCAGTCAATCAATCAATAGTAATAAAAAAAGGTGACATCATACCTGAGTTTAATGCAAACCAATTTAAAATCAAAAAGAAAATAACACATGTCTTCATTCCCTCTAAGTGTAAGCTTGACCTTCAAATGTATGGTATATCATAGTTTGTTTTGAACACTTTGTTATGTTATAAGATTTTTAAGTTCATGGATTCGTCCTTTTATCGTATCAGCTGTCCATGTGCAAATGCAGCACACGAGTTCCTGTTTGAATTGTCCTGTTTCTGTCAGTCAAAAAGTCAGGTTGTTTTCTACTTCCGCAGTTTGGAATGTTGTGTTTATGATGGCGATAAAATGGCGTTCGAAGAACGCGTTTTACCCGCGGTTCATTTCATGGGAATTCAAAAACGCGTGTAACTATGAGGTGCCGTTTGTTTCAAAATTATTTATTGCGGTTAAAACGGAATCGCCATTTTCGCTTGTTCAAAGTCATATTTTTCGCTTGTTAAAAATCGTATTTTTCGCTTGTTAAAAATCGTATTTTTCGCTTGTTAAAAAATCTCATTTTTCGCTTGTTAAAATTCTATTTTTCGCTTGTTAAAAATCTCATTTTTCGCTTGTTAAAAAATCTCATTTTTCGCTTGTTAAAAATCCTATTTTTCGCTTGTTAAAAATTTCATTTTTCGCTTGTTAAAAATTTCATTTTTCGCTTGTTAAAAATTTCATTTTTCGCTTGTTAAAAATTTCACTTTTCGCTTGTTAAAAATCGTATTTTTCGCTTGTTAAAAAATTTTATTTTTCGCTTGGTAAAAATCCTATTTTTCGCTTGTTAAAAATTTGGATCATTTTTCGCTTGTTTAAAAAACAGTTTCCCGCGCTTTTTACACGTGTTTTCTTTTATTAGAACCCAGTTTATAAGAACATTGAGGCTGAAATTCGTCGAAAAATTAAGAACACCGTAAGAACATGCCCAGCCTCAGTTTGGAAAAATATGACAAGAAACTAAAATGTTTTCCTCTTTTCAAGCAGTTTTAAACAAACTTAGGAATGGATTTTCTAAATCGAGGGTCAAATATTGTCCAAATTTTACCAATTTTAAGTGCTCTTTATTTTGCATTATATTGTCGATTTAGACTAGTCTGAAAATTTAAGAATGCATCTAAGAACATTTCAGGCTGAAAATTGCTAAAAAAATAAGCATATCCAGGCTCAGCCAAATTTTAGGTGTTCTAATAAAAAAAAAACGTGTAATTTGCATTTCTTTCAGGGTAAGACCCTTTATACACTTCAAGTCGTGAACTGTGGTGTAGGAACCTCCATTTAATGGAGACCAGGTTTTAAAAAATTTCACTGGATTTGATACAAATTTTTGCACATGGATTTCGCCACCACCATTTTGTTGCAAGAAGTTTATGGTTTATTTTTTATGCAGACTTGTTGACATTTATAAATTTCATATGAATTAGTTACTGAATGTAATGGAAACACTTTTGATAAGAATTGCCTGTTTTTTTATTGGATATTTTTTACTCGCTCTGTGTTGACCAATTTTGGATCAGCCACCTGTCTGGTTGGCATTTTACAGACCAGAATGTAAACTTGATCAAAATCATGTATTGACTGATTTACTCGTTCGATTTGACTGAAATTTGTCAAATAAAAGAGACTATAGTAACAAAAAAAAAGTTGCCGTCCTAGTTGCGTAATAAGGTCCCTATTCTCGAACGTTTACGTCATTCTAATCCAAATATCTTGTGATCTAGACATCGAAACTTTGCAACTGTATAATTTTTTGACAAAAGTCAAGGCATTTCGGCTGCGAAATTATTTATCTTTCAATTCTCTCAACGAAATGTTAACGTCATGGGAAAACGCCAAAACTGTCGATTTTTGGCCTAAAACTGGCCATTTTCGGCACCCCGTATTCGGAAGTTTAACAGAAACCCTATTTTTTAACTACTCTTAATTACTCTTTTAACTATTCTAATCAAATTGACCTTTTAAATATGTAGTAGTTTCGGATCACTTTATTTTCTAAAAGAACTTTTCATTTGCAAATACAGTTGACGCTTCTAATTCGACATTCTATTATTCGATAAGCTCCCGTTTTCGATCAAATTGAAAGTCACCGTCAAATTTCCTTAAGAAACTATCATAATCCATGCTCTACTATTCGATGTTTTATTACTTGATAAGCTCCCTTTTTCGATGGAAATTTGAAGTCCCTTGACCTGTCTTGATTGTTTTCGCTCTCTAATTCGATTTAGGCCTTTAGGACGGAGTTCAAACTTAGAACTTTCACACTTTGACGTTCGAATTAGAATTTTGAAATTCGGTTCCTCAAAACGAAAGAAACAACAAATATCGAAGATTTCTTCAAAAGAATTTGTCCTGGCAAAGATATTTGTCCCGATTCGTGTTCAAACCATTCGAGTCTCGTCTATATTTTTCTTCTCTAGCTTTATAAATCGATATTTACCTCGTGGTTATCGAATTAAGGAGACTTCCGACAGTTTGATACGCATTCGTATTCGATAAAAATCCAATTTCCCTTGGAAATCGAATTAGAGAGCGTCAGCTGTACTTACATGAAATGATTCCAAGTACTCTTTTTGGGCCTACCTTAAGGTAGTGTCCTATAATATAATTTAACCGTTGTTCGTTCTTTCGTTCGTTCGTTATCAGTTTTTCTCAGGATTGGCTCATAGGAATTTTTTGATTTTTTGCACGAAGATGCAAAATGGTAATGACCAAACTGTGACGGGAGTCCGATCTTCGAAGCAAAAAATTTTCCGGCAGGTAGAACCAGAAATGTCCCGAAAATAGTGGTTTCTTTTAGATTTTCTGAAGATTTTATCATTAGTTTTTTGCGATTTTTTGCACATAGAGGCGTTTTAATGTTACCAAAAGGTTCCAAAACCGTTTCAAAAAAATAATTTTTGCCCTGTGCAGCTAGAAATATGTCGGAAATACATCATTTTTTCGGATTTTTGAAAATCATATTCACATTCTTCATAATTATTCCTTCCTTACTGAAAAAGTTTCTGAATAGTGATTCTCAATACTGAGAATTGAAATCGTTCATGTTAAATTAAGAATTCATTATTACTTTAAATTTTCATTGTTTTGTTATATGTTACATGTTTCATAATCAGGTAGGTCCAGAAAAGTATCGCTTGTTTCTTTCAGGTATCTATCGCCTTTCATCGCAAACGGACCGTGTGGATTATGGAAAAGAGGCTATCGAGACCATAATGGAACATACGACCTCCTGCCCAAACGGAAATTCCAATCCTGTGTTTGTTTTTGCTGGATACGATAAGGAAAAGCCTTTGAAAGAAGCCTTTCTAGAAGTCAATGCTGGTCTCAATAGGCGCATCAAAAACTGGCTTTTCTTTAAAAGCTTTCTTCCTGATGAACTTGCAGAAATTACAAAGAAGAGAAACTCAACGAGTCAAAAAAGTACCCGCATGACGTGGATACGCTTTTCTTGAACTGCTTCAAAAACCTATCACCAAGAATAATTGACCAACACAACGCCGCTCTATGTGAAGATCTCATCGACAAAATCCAATCACACCAAGAGAAGCGGTTATCTTTGAGTTGCTCAATGCTTGAATTAGAAAAATTCACGACTGATGATTTCAATAATGGCATAAAAGCCTTCTTAGAACATTACAATAATATTGATCAACCTTTTAAAAGAGCAGACATCGGAGCGATGACGGATGAACGATATACAAACCCCTCTAGCGGTCGTTTTAAACATTCCTGATGGAAAACCATTATTCTCATCGCCTATATTATGATGAGTGACACTAAAACATTCTTGGGATACCCAGAGGAATGTTAAGAGATGGAAAAACAGCTTCGTGAAAACAATGGAAAAACGGCTCTCTGTATACCAGGTTTCTAGCCCTTAAGGGAGTTTGTTTTGAGTTAATAGGCTTCTTTTGTTTTCGCTTTAAAAAACCTGCATAACTATCGTGATGTGACAAAATTCTTTTGTTTCAGGCCTAAATTAAGTGTAAACTTTAGGGGCTCATATTTTAGGCACACCTCACTCCTACAAAAAGGTACCTATATTTTCTTGCTCAGAATTTCCTAGTGATTCTACTGATATAACCGCATCACAACCGCATCATTTTATGGAAAGCTAGAACTCAAGGTAATTATAATTCCATCTTGATTTTACTCAATTTCTGACAGTTTTAACAGAATCAATTTAATATCATTGCATTAATTGATTAACAAATTGTTCCTTATTCTTAAGAATTGAACTAGTAATCGGCAAAAAAGGGGAAAAAATTTTATTTTTATCGTCAAAGCATGTAGAAACCGTCCGATTTATATGGTGAGCTGTCTTTTCTGGACTTTCGTTTAAGGACCTACTCAACGTTTTTACAATAGAGTTTTCAAAAAAAGTGATCGTTGAGCTTTAAGTAATCAGAAAAGCTGTTTTTCTATTCCATTATAATTCTCTGGGATACCTTGTCGAAAGGTTCCCATCTCTTGACGTTCGTTTTACTTACTGGGAAACTGGGAAAATTTTTCTAGCATTTTGTTCTTTTCTTTTGTTTTGATTGATGTTAAGAGTCATCAATTATCGTCACGCGCAAATGTGAAGATCTATCTGCAATCCTGATTTTTACAGTGGGTGCGTTTAGACATCCTGGCATATTGCTTTCGATTTTCTTTTGTTTTCAATTGTTCTACCTATACTATTGTTCTGTTTGTCAAATGCCTGATGATGCCAGCGTGTTGGCATTTCGTTGGCATTTGAAACTGCAAGTTTTGCCGTAGCCTTGGGGTGGTTTTTCACTGAGACTGTCTGGCGAAAATCGATAAGCTGAAACAAAGAAAATTGATAGGAAAGCATTACTTACTCCCAAAACAGTTGTCAAAGCGTTTACAACCCTTTGAATTTGAAGAAAACTTTATTAAAAATCATCAACTCGCATATCAAGGGATTTAAAATTACAGCCTTCTAATGAACATTTTCTGTGACAAGATTCCTCGTCTTTTGTATCAAATCAATACATATGAAAGTTTGCTCTTCAACTCTATCGGGAAAGAAAACACTTTTCCCATATGAGCAATTTTTTACAAAAGAATCCCACTGCGCATTCTGCTACTTTTATGGCAACCAATTTATTTATGCTGTCTTTTTCGCTTAATTGGTCATTAAGCCAAGAGAGCTCTAGCCCTCCCTTGGAGAACAAAATGTTTAATGACCAATTTTCGACGTTAAATCTGGAATGTTAATATAAAGCAGAGGAATGTAAAGAGATGGAAAAACAGCTTTTCTGATTACTCAAAGTTCAACGATCACTTCTATTGAAAATTCTATTGTAAAAACGTTGATTAGGTCATTAAATGAAAGTCCAGAAAAGACGGCTCGCCATACAAATCGGACGGTTTCTACATGGTTTGACGATAAAAATGAAAATTTGTTTTTCCGTTTTTGCCGATTACTAGTTCAATTTTTAAGAATAAGGAGCAATATTTTTACCAATATATAGCAAAAGAAATTCTTAACGCAATGATATTAAATTGGTTCTTGTAAAACTGTCAGAAGTCGAGTAAAATCAAGACGAAGTTATAATTTTCTCGAGCTCTAGCTTTCCATATTATGGTGCGGTCATGATGCGGTTATATCTGTAGAATCGCTAGGAAATTCTGAGCAAGAAGATATAGGTACCTTTTCGTATAGGAGAGGTGTACCCAAAATATAAGCTCTAAAAGTTTGCGCATAATCAGGCTTGAAACAAAAGAATTTTGTCATCACACGCTAATTATGCGGATTTTTTATAGCGACAACAAAAGAAACCTATTTACTCGACATAAACTCCCTTAAGGGCAAGAGACCTGGTATATGACGAGCCGTTTTTCCATTGTTTTCAAGGAGCTGTTTTTCCATCTCTTTACATTCCTCTGTATAAAGCGATCAAAATCTGATGTTAAGCAAGAATCTTCATTGTATATTTTTTACAACCCTTAGAAATTTCTGAAAAGGACCGTTGATGTGAACCACTTATCTATCTAGCGTAGTGAAAAACCACCCTTGGCCTATGGCAAATCGAGTTACTTCGATCGTGCGTCAAAACAAGGTATCAGGGAATCCTTTCCTTTCTTCTGTAATATTACACAAAGGAGATTTCCTATTCTATCTATCTCTGCGGAATAAAGACAATAGAAAGCACATGAAAATTGTGATTAAAGGTATTCCCTAGTGAGCAAATGCCAAATTACCAATGCCAGTTGGTCTAAACGCAGCCATAAACGTGGACAGTGTCTCCTTCAAAAATTCTGCAAACGTTTTCTTTTATTTCGACTTTTTTAGGTCTCGAGTGATTTACTATTTATATTTTTATTTGTAAAACCATAGTGTTGATATTTTTATAGTCTGGAATATCTTCCTTTCTAGGAGAACCCTTTTTGTAACAATTTTTGTTTCGACTTCTGAGTAAAATGTAAAGCAGCATTTTCATCGCTTTTTATAAGATCTGACATTTGCACTCAAGATTCGAGACTAGATTATGATTACACAGGCACTCAAGTATAGATATTTTTTCAAAGAGGCCTTATGTAGTCCAGCAGAAAAACAATGATAAAACCATGCATAATTATTACAATATGCTGGACTACATAATATTCAATAGGGTGGCCTCTTTGAAAAAATATCTATAGTGGTCAGAGTATTTTCCAAGAATTTTCCCTTTTTCCATTTTTTTGGGTAAACCAGCTAAAATAATGTAAAGTCCTTTGAGGGAGACACTTCATATATTTTTATTAATGTTAAAAGTGTACTGTATATATTGTTATCATACCTCTGTTTCATTTTCGAATGACAGATCTAGTCTTTTAGAAAGAGAAATAAGTGAAAGCAAAATTTCACATGCATTTAATATCTGTATCTAGTCTACACGTTTGTTATTTTGTGAGCCAGTAAATTTTGGATGAGTCTCAATTGTGCTTGATCTTTTGAAATGTTCAGGCTTAAATGTTCTCAAGTTGTTCTTATATCTAGAATTTCTTTTGAATACTGATTATTCTCAAATCAAAACTTAACTTTCCAAAGGCAAAGTTCAATCGAAAGTAGACTCGAGTCTAGCTTATTTTTTGGCACTTTGAGCATAAATTAACCATACAGGGGTGGACGAAACTTTCCAGGGGGTATTTTGGAGAAGAATTTCCAAGGGGTTTAAGGTGAAAATCGGCATTTTTCCAAGGGGTCAGGGGTCAAAGCAATGGCTACCTATATTATCCACAGGGTTTACAGAAAATCTTTGTTTTTTTCCTGGGGGTTTGGGAAAATTTTCCCATTTTTCCAGAGGGGTATTTTTTGACCTGAAAAGGTTCGAACACCCCCCCCCCCCTGTATGGATATTAAATGGAATAGCCCAATGTTCTTATTTTTTGATGCATTTTAGATCGTTTTTTGCCTCGACCCTTTTTGTGCCTTATTTTACCCTATTTTGCCCATTAACGGTCAACAAAATATCAGATATCTTAGCCTCAAGCCTGTTCTTGAATTGTTGTTATTATTTGGCCATTTTGAACCTCATTGTTCTTACAGTTTTTTCTTATGAAAAAAGAGAATAAGCGAAAACCGTGTTTTTTTTTTATAAGTTAAAAACACGACTTTTTTAACAACCGAAAAATATGACTTTTAACAAGCGAAAAATGAGATTTTTAACAAGCGAAAATACCATTTTTAACAACCGAAAAATATGACTTTTAACAAGCGAAAATACCATTTTTAACAACCGAAAAACACGACTTATTTAACAAGCGAAAAATGAAATTTTTAACAAGCGAAAATACCATTTTTAACAAGCGAAAAATATGACTTTTAACAAGCGAAAAATGAAATTTTTAACAAGCGAAAATACCGTTTTTAAAAACCGAAAAACACGAGCGAAAACACAAGCGAAAAATGAAATTTTTAACAAGCGAAAAATAGGATTTTTAACAAGCGAAAAATGAGATTTTTTAACAAGCTAAAAATACGATTTTTAACAAGCGAAAAATACGATTTTTAACAAGCGAAAAATATGACTTTTAACAAGCGAAAAATACGACTTTTAACAAGCGAAAATGGCCATTCCGTTTTAACTGCAATAAATAATTTTGAAACAAATGGCACGTCATATGTAACACCCACTATCGTAATTTTCACCTATCACCCTGCGCCCGAGCAGGAACAAGAGCCGCATAGATGTCTAAAAGTATGTAGTCTGAAACGGAGACAAAAAGCAGTAATTTTACTGTACGATTTCACACTTTTTACGATTATATTCAGTTCAGTGCGCGTTCAAGGAGAATGAAAATAACTACAGCAGACTCTCGGTTATTTGAAATGAGATGGTGTTCCCTTGGAGCTTACCGAACTCAGGTAAAAACACTCTCGGTTATTCGAACTTCAGTTGTTCAAACTTTCAGTTATTCGAAGCGATTTCTATTGTCATTTGGGGCTAATTAAAGGCTAAATCACCCTCAATTATTCGAAATTTCTAAGGGTTGTAAAAAATATACAATGAAGATTCTTGCTTAACATCAGATTTTGATCGCTTCATATCA
The DNA here is from genome assembly GCF_902728285.1 of Clytia hemisphaerica. Lineage (NCBI taxonomy): Eukaryota > Metazoa > Cnidaria > Hydrozoa > Leptothecata > Clytiidae > Clytia > Clytia hemisphaerica. The sequence continues at coordinate 2,205,670 of NW_027103414.1, forward strand.
GCATTCCAGATTTAACGTCGAAAATTGGTCATTAAACCTTTTGTTCTCCAAGAGAGGGGTAGAACACTCTTGGCTTAATGACCAATCAAGCGAAAAAGGCAGCATAAATAAATTGGTTGCCATAAAAGTAGCAGAATGTGCAGTGGAATTCTTTTGTAAAAAATTGGTCGTATTGGAAAAGTGTTTTCTTTCCCGATAGAGTTGAAGAGCAAACTTTCATCTGTATTGATTTGATACAAAAGACGAGGAATTTTGTCACATAAAATGTTCATTAGAAGGCTGTAATTCTAAATCCCTTGATATGCAAGTTGATGATTTTTAATAAAATTTTCTTCAAATTCAAAGGGTTGTAAACGCTCTGATAACTGTTTTGGGAGTCAGTAATGCTTTCCTATCAATTTTCTTTGTTTCAGCTAATCGATTTTCGCCAGACAGTCTCAGTGAAAAACCACCCTACTCTCGGGTACCTAATAGCCGTCCCCCCCCCGCTAATTAATTTTTCGAAAATTTTCCACCCAGGACATTCTTATTCCAACCCCCCCACTTATTAATTTTTGGGAAATTTTTTTCGAAAGTTCCCTTTTTTGTCTTAATTCAGCTGTATTAGCCTCCTTTTCAAACATTTTCCACCCAGGACATTTTTATTCCAACCCCCCCGCTTATTAAATTTTGAGATTTTTTCCAACCCCCCTGCTTATTCCAACCCCCCCCCGGCTATTAGGTACCCGAGAGTAAATGGTTTGTTAAAATTACTAACACATTTGCGCCAGTTATCAAAGAAAGTATTATTTTTTTTCAAGGAGACCATTCATTTCACCAAGGATTTATTATACGCTGGGTATACAAGTACCAGATTTTTGCTGATTTCTCATGTTCTAGCTATGTCCGCAGTAATGATATTATTGTTCACTCTCCTTCCCTCATCAAATGATTTTTCGAAGCTTTTTTATTGCATTTCTTATCAAAAATCACTCATCCAATTCCCAAAAGGGACTTAAAACTTTCCTGTGAGAGTCAGACTCTTCTACTTAATTGCTAATCATAAAGCGTTATGACGTTTCAAGTTGTGAGAAAGATGCAAAAGATGTGTTGTGTATAAGAAATTGAATGTTGACACCGGAAATTTTCAAACTTCAACCACAAAAAAACACCTTGCCACCACGTGCCTCCAAAAGATTTTCATACCAAAGTGACACCAAGACACTCAAGTCTAATGATATTGTTACTTTTAGCTCTTGTGGTAACATTTTTGGAAAGATATTCCAAATTGAAAATTTCGTGTTACTATGATGTTTTTCTCACATTAGATTTCACAAATGTATCCGGCTTGGTATTCTAGCCTTACTTTCAAAGCTTTTTCCCTGCAAAGGTACGAAAAGAAAACGCAAGGGAACTTTTTTTAAATGATATTAATAAACATTTTTAAAAATCAGTTACCTTCGAGCCGCCATATGACAGTTGTTCTTTGCGGACAAAGCTAGAACATCAATTGTTTTCTGAAACAAAGGAAATACAATGGTCGCTCTCCACCGTTTTATATATGAGTCATTTATCCAGTGTCTCTTATAATTCCTTGATTTCACTGATATCACACAACACACAAGTTTCAAAAGAAGTGAATAACAAACCAGATGCGTGTAATGATGCTCAAGTTTAATATGAGGATATGTGCTCTCTATCTTCGAACCTTCAAATAGTAATATGATCTGAACATTCTTATAGTTCATTTCCACCGGTTAAATTTCAGAAAGAAAGATAAATTCTAAGTTGACACAGTTACAGTTGATACAGTTACTCCTGCGCTCAATCTCGTCACCGTATAGGCTTTACTAGACTGATGGATGCCAGAGAATACCCTGGCCTAGGCTGCTGAGAGTTCTCCCTCTCTGAGTTGGGATTAAAAAAACGTGATAAAAAACCTGTCGTGGAATGTCTTCAAAAAAGAAGAACAAATGAAATCTGACATTTTAGTTTTGAATTACGTAATCTTTCTTAATATGATCAATACATAAACCCGCTATCATTTAGGTCATTAGCGGAAAATATTATCACAGCGCCATCAATGAACTTCGAAAAGCTGTAAACCAAACCAGAACCCAGTCCCTTAGTTCGTATTTTTGTGATTATTCTGATAGCACTCACGTTGAAACGTCAATCAGTAAAATCAGAAAGTGATCTGGGCACGAGATTGGCGTAATCAATCAAATCCAAACAAAAGCGTCACTGAATTTGAATCGGTTCGACATTTAATAAATGTCCAAGTAATTTATTACAACGTTCGTCGTCTTTTTGATCATATCTCTTTGGAAGAAAACAAAATGTTCGACCAGAAAGATCTTTTGGTAACATTTCAGTCTTTATTTTATCGTCCAATAGAATTACAAGTTTCGGGTTCTGTTGTTTGGATTGATACAGTCTTTTCTTGATTAGATTAAATTCAGTGTGTATTTTACAAACCTGCTCATTTAACTTCAAATCGTTTTCTTTGATAGATGTCAATGCCTGAAAATGAAGAAAAACACAATTTAACTGTTAAAACGTTGATCGAAGGTTGTTGATAAGAGTACACGTTTTTGTAAAAAAAACGAACTATATAAGAACATAAGGTTTCGATGAAAAAATATATCAAGAACATGTTAAGAACATTTTAAAGCGTCGCAAACTCTAAAACACCCATTTTCTGAGGAAATTGAACAAAAATACCAACAAAATGGTGAAAATAAGAACATTTTAAGGACATTTTTAGGCTTTAAACTCAAAAATTTAAGAACATCTGAAGGCTTCAAAAATTTAGGATGTTCTTATAAAAAACGTGAAAACCAAGACACTCCCTTAAGTGAAGATTTTTTCAAAAATCCGCACCCATTCGACAACTTTTCCTAGATTTCCTACGTAGCTCCTTTTTTTGACTCCCAATTACTAACATTATCAATTAACAGACTAGTTTTCTTGTCTAGCTGTTTTGTCTTTGTGCCACCTAGGAAAGAAAAAAAGAACCTCTTACCTCGATATATTTTTTGGTGATGAGTAGAATGACGGTATCGATTTTCGTCAGGACATCAGGTATCCAATTATGAAGTCCACCAGCATCATTGATTTCAACTTGACATAAAATATCTAGCTTAGGTCTGATGCCATAAGTTGATATAAAGTGTACAAGATTCAATAAAGAACGTTCTTGGGTTTCATCAATTGTCAAATGTGAGATATATACAGTTGAATGTTCTATTGAAAAAATTTTGGACAGTAAAATTAAGAGCATTGGATTCGATGCTGTATTTTGTGATCCGTGATCAAATTTGTTTTCTTGTTTTCTTTTCGTTCAATCTATCTCGAAGAAAAAAATCGAGCATTGGAAACAAAAGTCAATGGCCCAGAAGGCTCAAGTGACACTGCGCACTTCTGACTTTTTGTCACGGCGGGAAATTTCCAAGCGAGCGGCCCGCGCAATAAAAATTTGTTTGGTCTTTAAATTGAATGTCGAGTTACGCAAAATGAGTTGTTCATAGCAAATGTTACAGGTTAAAATTTCCAAGTTAATTGCTGGTCCGCAAAATCCCCCCCCCCCAGTGGCAAAAATCGGGGAATTTTCGGGCTTAAATCGGGAAAGCAAAAAGTGATCAAATATCAACTTTAACCACAAATTATTTCGCCATTATCATCAACTCATTTATTACAACTCGGTATCTATTTTGCTGACCAGAACGGCTATCTTTCGAAGGAGACTTTTACGTCTCTAAAATATTTTTAGAAGTGCGCAGTGTCATCGCAAAAAAACTCGGAAGTGCGCAGTGTCTCGTGAGCCTTCTGGGCCATGACCCTAGACAGTTCTAGTTCACAAATTTTATAAGAACTGGAAGTGCGTGGTGAGCCTTAGGGGCCGTCGTACAAAAGGTTTTAAGAATCTGAATTTAACGAAATACTACCCTCATTGCACAAAATGAAGAGCACAAACAAATAAAATGTATCACGCATTGGGCAGAAATAGTCCGTGTCGCTGTTGACAAAATCGAGCATCCAGGGGGTACGAAATTCATGGATATCCTTAACCCTTCCATCTACTTGGACATCCAGGATATCCTGGGAGGTCTTTATTTTTAAGTCAGACAAAGCTGTGGAGCTCAAAAAATGGATATCCTCAATAGGGGCTGTGTACGCACAATATTGCAGAAAGGCCATCTTGATATTAAACAATTAAATCATTCACCTGTAACACGATTTGGCTCAGTCACCAACTTAAATTCTTGACGATTCTTGATGGTCCGGTAAAATACAACAATCAAAATAATGGAAAGGGTTAAAACACCGAACGCTATTCCAATTTGTGTAGTGATGGTAACGGTGCGACCATTGATTACTTGATCTATAAATATAAAAAATAATGAGTTATACTTTGTAAAAAAGTTCAATTTTGAAAATGAAATACATTTGTAGTTTGTAATTACAAATTTCCTTGCTCCTTTGCCCATCTAGTACAGAGTAATTTAGAAGCAATAATATATAACTAAAGACTAGAGAGAAACCGTGAACCTTTTTTAGGCAAACGAAAGTTTTATGTCGCAATTCGAATGACCGAATGAATCGAATCCTAGGGATACGACGACTCTATAGTTTTTTGGTACATCTTATTGTTCAATGGCAACATAAAATCATATATAGTCCAGTAGAATTTTGAGTCAACCTTTTTGACTTTTTGACCAAAAATTTTATAAAAGGTTTCTATATACCGTTGGAAAGATAATTTTATCAGCTTTCGAATGTTGGGTAAAATTATCTTTCCAACGATATATAGAAACATTAAATAATTTTTTTTTCTAGCTAGACCCTATTTTGATGAAATTCTACTGGACTAACAAATAAAGTTTAAGATGGCAGATTTTTCTGAGTTTTTACTTTAAATACTTTAGCAATGGTCAAAATAAAGCTTTATTTGTCTGAGATGGAAATGAACTGTAAGCAGCAAATTAGGCGCAAGATCTTTCACATTTTGCAGAATTTTGTTGAATCTGGAGACTAAAAAGCCTCTTTTTGTACCTCGCTGAGACGTAAATTCGTTTGAGACGGAAGACTGGGGTAAGTTTCAGATTCTTTAGTAGCGTGGATTTTTAATTATATGCGGTACAAAGTTCTTAGGTGTCAAATTAGGAGAGGGGTCCCAATGTTGGTCCAGGGGGTTGGAAAAAAGAAAAAAGTAACAAACAGGGAGGGGGCGTTTATTAGGTCCCTGAAGCCCCTAAGAGTAACAAATACTTACCTTTTGATGAAACATCAGTAGTACATTTCATCAAACCACAATTTTTACTGTCCGTACGATAACCTTTGCAATCACGACTTTCCAAATATGTTTCATTATTATTTTTCAACATACAATATCTGGTCCTGGTCGTCTTAGGAGGCTGTCGATTGCCGGAAGGACAGATTCCAGTCGGGCATGATGACCATGTTCCCCAATTGGCCCATTCGCCTATCCCTATGATGAACATTTGAGGGTTATTTGTAGAGTGTAGGCTTGAAGAGGAAGATAACTGGGAAACTGAAGTCGGGGATAACTCACTTTATTACTTACCATGCACATGCCTTTTCCCGGCCAGCACACAACCTTATTTCAACGTCTATATAATGTCCATATACCGTTAGATGAAGGTTGAAACAACGTAATGCAAGGTCCACGGAATAAGATTGAATCTGAAATTCTCATCATTGTGCTTGTATAAGCAAAATTTGGATTTACCAGATATCAAAACAATACACATGCACTATAAACCTTTGGAGCGCGTTCGGGTTTTATTTCCCAAGAGAGTACTAAATAAGATATCAAAATGAAAGTGTATCTCACTCTAAATATACAGAACTTAAACAGATGTTCTCAATTAAAGTTGTCGGATAAAACATATTGCTTACTTACAAGGACAACTTCCCAATATTATGATTTTTGAAAGGATTTGAGATTTCCTGTTCTTAGTGAATGCGTCAATCTGTAATTCAGAAATACGAAGAAATATTATAGAATAAAACATGAAGAGATGAGATTAAAAACGGTGTGCACAGTTAGTTTCAAATACCTAAACCACTTTACTTCAGTTAGGGGCAGTAATGCAGTGGTTATCAGTCTTCACTTCCGTGCAGGAGGTCGGGATTCGAATGCCACTATGTGCTGTGATCCACTTGACAAGTGAATATAGGAGATGCCTTGGAATTTTTACAAGATACTTCACTAATTGGTCATTTAAAGTGATAGAGATGACGCGTTCTTTAGAAAAAGTAATAAGATTCTTTTATTACATCTTAACGACTAACCAAATCAAATAAGAGCTTGTAAAAACTCCAGCTTGTCCCGAATATACCTTTACCCGCGTCAACTCATACCATGTAAGGGGAATTAGGTATCATGCTTTGATACAAGAGTGTGGGAAGATATGCCTGACTCTGTGGTGTGGTAGCTAGGTGTGGTACTTTAGGAGAGGATGCTCTCTAAACCACTCCACTTGGTCAATTTGAATTAGTCTACATTCAATTTTCCTTCATAACCTGAAACAGCTCTTTACTTTTGATAACTTTGGAGTATGAGGTACTATAAGGCTATGGATGTTAGTCCATTACCGACATAACCAGAGAACATATCAAACAAATTAAAAAACGAACGCTTAAATCAAGCATTTAACTTACGCTGACCCAATAAGATTTATTTTCAATGAAGCCATCTTGTGCAGTGAATTTTAGCTTAGTTGCCATGGATACATTAAATCCAAAACAAAAATTGGATGGAGGTATATTTAAGCGTACAATGTAGTAGATAGTTTCCAAAGCTGTAATTAAAGACATTCGATTTTAGACAGTTCAAGGAATCACTCTTGAAAATGATAATAATACATTGTAAAGACATCCTGAAAGTTTCGCACTCTTACGGCTAACATACGTCAAATAAATCACTTTCGAAATCATGTTAAGTTTTTTTTGGGCCACCCGGTAACACTACAGTTATTGAAGAAGTTGATTTTTTTATTCTTCGCTTTCAATATTTACTTTCAGTGTTTTTTAAATTCTTTCTTTATTTGATAATATTCCACTCCGGAATATATTTTAAACGAGCGTCAAGACTGCTGTATAATTCGAATTATTATATACCCGTAGGCAAAAACAGCCATTGAATAATTCCTGATATACCACGGTATTATACCACAGTAGAATTTTTTTTTTTAACTTTTTTTCGAAACTTGATTTTTTGTCACTTTTATTTTGTTGCTATTAAAGAGAGACAATAAAAGAGTTCAATTGTGAATTTCGTGAATTTTTGAAATTTTGGCATATAATTAAACATATATTCAATAGGTTTACGTTGGTTATTGGATTTATCAACCCTCGGTGATGAATATTCAACTCAGCTTCGCCTCGTTGAATATTACATCACCTCGGGTTAATAAATCTCAATAACCAACTTTTACCTATTGAATATCTGCTTATTATATATATGTCTCCACTGTTGACTATGTTGAGACAGACTTTAAGTAGAAAATTTGTATTAAAAATGTATGTAATGATAATTTTCTTTCTACTCTTGACTATCACTGAAAGAAGACTTTTTATGTTAGTCGAGGTCAGCCAGTATTTCAGTTACACGTTTAGTTAGATGGCAATTCATATTTAATGAAAGCTTTGTTGAAAACGAAGTTAGGGAAAATACATTACCTGAGACTCCATCTGGTTTATCCCAAAACAGCTCCATGTACGGATTATTATCCCTATCAGAACATGTCCTGGTGACAGGTAAGCTTTTGTTTTTGTTGCTGTACATGATTGTTTTGTTGAACGGACATTCCTTCAATTCTAAAAATGAGAAAAATGATACTTATAAAAGCTCTATTTGTGCGAATTTTGATAATTCCATAATATTGCAAGTAGTTAGTCACTAATTCGTCAACGAATCTAACAACGAAAGAAATACGAGAGAATAGAGAAGGAAAAAACAAAAAACGAACGAACGAACGAACGAACGTTTCGATAATCGTGATATATGAGGTCTCTACAACTCGAACACGCACCAGGGAATACAAATTTGCTCGGATGTTTAGGGAATTGGTTTAAAAGGCATTGTTTAACCGAAGAGACCAGAAGACTTGTTTGAGTTAATATTTTTTCAAGACAGTTACGAAATGTCTAAGCTGTGATAATCTATGATTACTTATTAAGCCAAAGACAAGGAAATTGAAAGGTACTTACTAAGAGTTGTTCTAATTGTTGAATGGGCAAAAGCAAAACCAGGTTTCTGAAAAAGTAGAAATAATGACCAATCAGTAAGAAGATTGGAAAAAATGGCCTAAAAAATGTCTTCTCCCGATATCTTATCACCCATTTTTGCTATAGTATTCCGGAAAATTCGGAAAATGAAGAAAAAAATTAAATCTGAAAAACATTTTCTAATTGCTCAAAAAACTATGACATGACATTATTTTGAATATCAGAACAGGCTAACTTCGTGATTTTTGAATAATAAGAGCTAAAAGTTGACCAATACCTAAAAAAATAATTACTCGTAGCATACCTTTTGAATACCTTTGGTCATACCGTTGTTGACAGCAAACGTACCAGCGAAATGAAGGTCAGCCAAAAGCAACATAAACAGAATCATATCTCTCAAATTCCCTTCACATAGCATAACTGCTCTGTTCGACCCCTTCAATCCCAAAAAAATGGAGTAATAGTCAATAATATTGTTGATCTTGATTTTTCAAGTTTGTGTACTATAAAAACCACAATATAAAAGTTATCTAAATAAATGCAATAAGTACCAACGGAGAAGATACATCAATGTAAGTTTTAGGAAGTTCAACGATGAAATGACTCTCCACCTTTTATCCACCTTTAAGTTTTTTTTAACAAAATTTCTAACGATAAAGATATCTTACTATATGTTGGAGATATGTTTGAGCTAGCCTAAAATAGCCCTCCCTTTCGTCCCATCAGGCAAGGTCATACATAGTACTGCACAAACTAAAATTTCTTTCTATCACGATCACGTTGATCACGTTGGTTCCTCCCATCGCACAATCACGCACTTTAAAATCTTAAATCACGGAATCAGGAACTTGAAAAAACGCCAATCACGCAATCACAAAAACCTTTGGGCGGGGGTGGCTCATAAAAGAGAAGTCATGCATAGTGCTAAGACTGCTGTTCACGCAATCACGCCAAAGTATATTGCAAGCCGTATCACCAAGCTAATGAAAATACCCCCAATAACGAAATCACTCAAACCAAGAGGCCTCTCTAAGTATTAGAGCAAGATTTCCAAAATCTAAATCGTTTCAATTTGTTAGTTTACCCACCGTTTTTTATTCCCACCATTCAATGAACGTAAAGATCTAAAAAACCTGTGTTTATATACCCATCTGAATAAGGGTTCTCAAGTTTCAATCAAATTTATGGTAAAGAAATCGGCAATTCTTTATCAGAGATGACATGTTGTCACAACTGTCCTTACTATTAGAAAAATGTAAGGAGAATTTGAGCTGTATTCTTTACATTGTATGGTTTACTCATTAGCCGTAACCACGAGACCATGTCAAGCGGGACCGTGATTCATGGCGCCAAAAGCTGAAATCAATCGTCTCGACAGGGGTTAATGATTAGCAAGACCTTCTTTAGACCTTACTAATTACTAGTTTAGGTCGCGGAAAAGTATATATTAAGTGCTGATTATCCTATTTTTTTGTTAGTGAGGAAAATTGGCCTTTTAATTACATAATCATTAATTATGGAAAAAATCAATCAACAGTATGTGTAACAACCAGTAAGGAATCATTTTTGCCCCTGTTGAAAGAAGTTTTACTACGTCATGGCGATAAGGCTTTTCCTTATTTGGTATGAAGGTAGAGCATCCAGCTACGGTGCGCAAGGTTGTGGGTTCGATCCCCAGCAGTGTCATACCAAAGATTCCCAAAATGGTACTTGATGCCTCTCTGATTGATGCTCAGTAACTAAAGGGACGGATCAAGGGTAAGTGGAGCAATCCAGGGAAAGGAGTGGCGCCCTCCCCTATCTTCGGGTAGACAGCTATACGAAAAGGGAGCCTTCGGGTCGCCCTCGACTGCGGTCGCAAACTTACTACTTATTGGTATATATCCTTCAACAAGCTTATCAGTCAAAACTTGTGATTTTTTTTGCTCAAATTTGTATAATTCGAAATCAAGAAATCATATCTAAAATCTCTAAAACTGGGTTCTTACACAGCTCTAGCATTGAGATTATATTGCGCTTTCACTAGAAGCCAAACTTTGCTAGCCGAATTTTTCGACTTTAAAACTAGACAGTTGAGTAAAAAGAAGTTCAGAATGATTCTAACAGACCAAAAACCTTAAACTATAACTATCTAACTATGACTTCCAATTTGGGAAGAGTTCATCAAAATTTGTTGGGATATCAAATATATCAAAGTAGTTTTGAAGTAATTCGCCAAATTCGCCAAAATTTCATCCCGTATGTTTATTAAAATACTTTGATACCTAAGGCAAGACCAATTTAATTTATTGTTCTACGGACAGATCGTTAGCAAAATATGGGTCGGTCGATGAAGATCATAATAAAATCTTAGTGTATTTTTCATTTAAAATTTGACCTTTCATGATACCTTTTTATGATTAATATGCCTTTTCGACCGTAGTCACGCGGTCAGGTGCGTGCCACTTTATTATTTAATTTACCACCTAAACTCATTGGACTTTTTCTATTGTTTTTAGGTGCAAAAAAAAACTGGGACGGTCTTAGGGTGGTAAAACGGACAAAAAAATGCCCGCGCAACAATTGGCGGCTACGGTCGAAAAGGTGTACTGTGATTTTATATAAATTTTATGTGAACAGCCCAGTCTTTCAATTGTTTTCACGGTGTCAACGGCTAGCCGGCTAGGCTATATATAAACTGACTGGAACATTGGAAGGATCGCAGATTCAAAGCAGGACTCCTGATTTTTAACTCTTGGCCAACTTATTTAGCTATTAGAAAACAGAATAGATCCTTGACATTTTTGCCAAGGTTTACGCGATGACGGGTATGTTATTCTATTCAACTTTTGGCATTAGTAGGGATTCATATTGAATTGTTTACTCATAAATGTCTAAATAAACAGGGAAGGGAAGAATGGTATAAACGGGGGAGTTTTTAAAATTTTGCAAAAGTTTTATTAAACTGAGAGATTTTAGCTATCCCTAAAATAAGGTTAATATAGTCAAATTTAGGAAATTCGAGACCAAAATAAGGACGCTGTAAAACTCGAGCATTAATTTCTTTTGAAAGGATAGAAATATCTCCAAAAAGAGAAACAGCAGTTCCAATAAGGTTCACGGGTCTGGAAGAATTCGCAAAAATGATCAGTTGTCCGAAAGAAAATTGAACGCTGTAAAACTCGAGCATTAATTTCTTTCAACTTTCCAAAGAGCTGACATTTGTTTTTTTAAGGAGTCCCTTTATCAGTAGGAATTGCAACACAATTTGGCGTACATCCTACTACAAAAGAAAAAACACTCATGCAAAATGAAAACAATTTTGAAACCACAGAAAAACAACTACTGATACTAAAAAAAGGTTTTTCCATGAACATCACTATTATGAAAGAATGTGGACAAAATATTTTCTAGCCCTAACGCCAAAGTGTACTTTGTTCCCTATATCTTGTCACTTTTCCAAAAAAATCGTGAATTGGGGTCAGTAGGGAAAAAATATCTAGATTTTCTAAAGAACTGCGGGTCCATCAATTCCAAAAAATATTCAAAAAGAAAAAGTAGTAGTGACAACTGAAAGGCATTAGTTCAATTTACATATTTTCCCATAGTAGTTATCGCATTCAAACACATATATCACTGTACGACACACTTAATAAACGACTCAAGTCTAATGCTATTCTACCACTCACTCATTGTCAAACAGAAAAACCCTGTCCCAAAAATTTTCGTCAATGTTGTCATCTTTTTGCGTATCGAAAATAAAAAATCGCTAAATTTTGTAATTTCTATGTACATAGTCAACCAATTTGACATTTTGTCATTTCGGCAACACAAAAAAAATCTCTAATCGATAATCCCTAAAGTGAAAAATTAATATTTAATTTTAGATTTAGAGGATAGTAAGCTGTAAACTCAATACCAAGCGAATCTGTGTAAATAAAAATTCTCCTCTAGATCACCATTTCCTTTAAAATCAAATATATTTGAAAAAGCGATGAAGTCTCAAACATCTCCCTATATCTTGTTCCCAGCCCCTTTTCTGGAGCAGAGGAACTAACTATTGTAGATTTGAGTGAATAATTTCAATCAATAAGGGTCTTAATTATCTTAGCGAGTGTGCGAACTTATCGATCTACCGTAAATGAGTCCGAAAACGGCTTGAATTATTCGATGGAAATATATGCATTAAATTTTTGTTCATCTGTTAAAAATAAATTACCATAAAACAGAGAGATTTACATATTGGGAGTAGAAGAGCAAAAGCTGCTAGCTGCAGTATTATCACGATATTAAGGAAACGGCGAAATGTTATAGTCTTATAGTGAACACAATTAAATATCAATTCTTCCAACGGAAATGTCATATGTCACTTGACCCTCTATATTGTATACAGCTCGTAACATGAACTAACACAGTCCTCTATCGAATTTTGATCGGAGAATAAGTACCACGTACGACTTTTAGAATTAGAGGGTAAATCATGGCTCTACGGTAACTAGGAGCTACGATGAATTGACCACAAGCGAAGTAAGACTTGCTCTGCGACCTACCCTCGGGCCTTAGAAGAAGCTAAAGGTATCTTCTCTAATATTGAAACAGCTGATAATGGATTGGTGTAAAGGTTAATTGAAAAAAGAAATATAATTCTTTGATGAAAGTATTTTATGTTTTGTGCAAAACGAAATGAAAATATATAAAAATAGTACGTTACAAGAGAGAGTGCAGATGATGGTTGTGTTGATTATTCCCAAAAAGTCCTTCTCATCACAAGTTACAACAAGTCGAGCTGAAAAAAAAAAGAAAAACAATAAAAAAAGGAGAACCTGAGGAATAGGAATACGTCCTAGCCCTTTTCAGGGGGGTTTTCAGGGGTCTTAAATACCGTCATACCGACAAAATTACGGGTCAAATACCGTAATACCGTCGGTGAAGGAAGCCTAATACCGATACCGACATTATATTTATGTTTTTTTTTTCGAAAATAATGAATTTTCATTAATCAAATCTATTGTGTAGTAGCAAATTAGAAACTGTACAAACAAGTCTTGTGCTTTATGAGGCCCCCCAGTTAACCCTCAATTCAGGTATTCACGCACAAATTTTACATCTTTGGTTAAACGATTGTGACCTTATTGGGCTAAATTTAGCCTTTTTATGGTCTCTTTTAAACAGATTGACCTATTCTTATACCAAACATTTTCACCAATATATTAAGTTTTTTGCTAGTTTTGTGACCTTATTCTCGATATGCTCGACTATTTAAGGGCTCTTTTACAGCTATTTGAGCTTTCATAAAGCAATATTTTAGGTCTGCCGCGCCAAAGTTACTTGCTTGTTACGGGAGGCAAATGCAAAATTAAGCCTTTCCCCCAATAATTTCTTCCTCGCAGACCCGTAAGATGTCTTTTATATTGAGAATCAATTTAAAATCGAGGTTTGGGCCAATCATGGTCTGAGAAGCCGTAGACTTCAACACAGGCTTCATAGAGGTGGTGCTGTGGTGCAACTAGAGGACGCGAATTCTAAAGTTTAACCCCCCTATCGGAGGAAAGAAAATAAATGGAAAATAAGAACGCGAGCGAAGCGAGAGCGAAAGTTTTTTGACAGTTTTCGCTCTCCTCTGTTATTGAAAAACGGCCTTACTACGCTATTGTTAGTCAAGTATGCCTTGTTTGGTCACACAATTTTTGATTTTATTTAACACTGACCATTTGTTGGCAAAAAGAAAAATATGGTACGGCGAGCGACGTACCTGCCGTAGCCGGTGCGGCAATTTAAAATGCCTAGATTGCCTGAAAGCGCATCATGTGCATCATGATGTGAATTATTTTTTAATCGTTCGATGCTGCACAAGATGTTTTTAGAACTACCTACTTTTACTAATTATTGAAGGAGTAAATACCGCCTTTACTGTCTCTAAGTTACTGCAGTATCAGTGTATTGTATTGTAGTAGCAATATAAGTGAATACAGAGAGACGACCATATCATTTAGTGCTGACGGAGAAAATTTTATCTAGACTCATTCGTTGGAGGCAGTATTTGCATCACAAAAGTTCTCATTAAAAAAATGCGCCCGCAGAAAAATAACGAAAATATTTGTTTAGATATCGTAAAATTTTGCTTATTTTGAATATCCTCACCATCGAGCTCACCATGACAATAAGTGAAAATTTTACTGGTTAAAATAGCGGTATAGACTTATCTTTTTAGAAAATTTTTTCTGCATGAAACTCATGAAGAGACTAAAAGGTAAATAGTTTTATACCGAAATACCGTTTTTTATTGATAAAAATATCGAAAAACCGACAAAAAAACAGGCAATTTACAGATACCGGTAGAAAATGAAATACCGTAATCCCGTCGTTTTTTTCTCGTAATACCGATTTACCGGGGGTAAAAAGGCCCAATACCGTCATACCGTAAAAGTGAAAACCCCACCTTTTCACTTAAGCCTTTTTTTTATAAGAACAAACTATATAAGAACATAAGGCTTCGACGATGGCCAAAATTTTAAGAAGAAGTTAAGAACATTTTAAGGATTCATGGACTCTAAAACACCAAATTTCTTAGGAAATTGCACAAAAATACTCACAAAATGGCGAAATTAAGAACATTTTGAGAAAATCTTTAGGCTTAAAACCCAAAAAGTTAAGAATATCCGAAGGCTTCATAGATTTTGAATGTTCTTATAAAGAAAACGTGTATTCGATTGCACTCTAAATCAAATTTGTTTCGAGAGAGACCTGGAAATTGTCTTTTAAGCCCACCAGCTGACCGACTATTTTTAAGAATTTGAAGTATTGCAGTCGCTAAATTTGAACGATTCTAAAAGAGAAAATTAGCCATGTAAATTTGAAAGCATCCACCGAGCCCTCAATTATCTGTTCTAGTAGTACTTCCAGCTGTTCTGAGTAAAAAAGTTGTTGCCTGGAAAATTGGGGGATATGTTCTAATTGAAGTTAGCAAAAAAGAACAGATTTTTTTCAATTTTTCGTCGGTGGCTACTACTCTTGTAACATTAACTTATGTACAGTGCCGAACGTGATAAAGGGAACTAATTTTCGCGGGACCTAATTCTTACAGAGCTTATTTTCGCGGTACAAGGCTACTAAATTGGATCATTTTACGAAGTTAATTTTCCCAGTAGACACCCCAAAACGCGAAAATTAGTTCCCACGAAAAATAGTACTACGGGAAAAGTAATTGACCGTATCAGGCAGTAGGTAGCCGTTTAGAAGCATTGATTTATACAATATTTTGAAATTGGGTATCTCCCCGATTTGATGCTTGGATTTATTCTGAACACTTTCCCGCATAAATACACAAAGTGTTAATTCAATTTAAAAGAACGAGAAAATGAAATCTACATTCCAAATTAAGGAAAATTTCTTTCAATAACAAAAGAGCAAAAGTTCAAAAAGATTATGACAAAAGTAGTTAACCAGCAACTACGTATAAAATTATCAAAAATTACAAAACAGATAAATGACAAAATCTAATGTTTCTTTGGTGCTGGGTGCTCAGTTTTGAATTTTCCTTCATACAAACATGCATCCCAATCTTGGTTGTACAACAATCCTTTAGGACAAGCAATACATCCGACAGTTTGTCCTTGATAACATCTAACATATTGGTGTGGGTTGTTTGGATCAGCAAGGTTTCCAGTGAAGTGTTTGCCAGCATGGGGACATTTGTCAGGACATGCAAAAGTGGTAGCAGGTTGGAATGGCAAAGTGGTGATACAATCGTCTAGAGGAAAAATGAATGAGAAAGAATCATTAAAATGGATTGGACTTATGTAATAACACCAAATTGTTCATTTTGAATCATCTAGATTTTGAAAGAAAAAATCATTATCTTGTCCTCTGATCTGTACAATAGTTTTAAAACCTACCAGTTTTCTTGTTGAGACATTGGTTGCATGATTGACTGAATTCCAAAGACAATGGGAAACATGGTTGACAAGAAGCCAATTGGTTTGAGCATTGAACAAAATAGTTGGATCGGTAAACTCCATAGTATTTATATTCGTAGTTTCCATCAGCTAATCCATGACAAAGAGAGTTTGGACATGGTACAACTTCTGGTGTAGTTCCAGTCACTTTGGTCACTTCCAAGCAGTATGAAGCTGAAAATTAAAATGAAAACATAAGGAAAATCATGATTAGGTATAGCTGGCTAAAACTAAGATTTAAGATAAAAAAGTAACGCTTTAACATATTCACTTTGAATGTTAACTGAGAAATTTTCCAAAAAAGATATGATAGCGATATCCATTTTGTTTGGATTGCTTTCCTTTCATTGCAAAACTATCGTTAAAAATAATGTAGAGCTTACCTGCGACAATAGTTAAAACGATGAAAATTTTCATTTTGATGAAATTTGTTTTGGTATTTGACTTTCTTGTTGTTGTAACTTCTTCCTTTCTGTTAGCAGTATTTGATATTGATTGAAAATCTGCAACCTCTTTTATACTGTTCTATTTCCTGGTCAAAATGTCGATTTTTTAATTATCTTCCTCAACTATGTGGCTTACACACTTAAAAAACTTAAACAATTGGATTGATTACCCAGGTTGAAGGAAATTTAAAGATTTAACCAGCTGGAATTAAATATTGAAGTTTTTGGTGGGCGCCGTTTTAATTAATTCATAGGGCGTGATTAGTCTTGGGGCTTTGTGCACCCGAGATCCTTTTTAACGATTCCGACCAATATTCAACCGAATTTCCAATGTTTCAAAAATTGCAATTTTTGATATTGCAACAAACTTTTGAAAACTGCTTTTACTTAATGTCATAATTGGATATTGGATATATTATAACAAATTTGAGGTTCCGACAAAATTGATTGAAAAAGTGGGTTCTCCTATATCTTGCGGTCAAAAAATAGATGTATGCAATTTAACTTCCTTCATATACTGACGCCTGGGAAGAATTCTCCAAAAGATCATCCATCAAAAAGCAAGCATGAAAAATCGTAGTGCAGAGGTAGGGCATCCAGCTAAGGTGAGCAAGGTCCTGGGTTCAATCCCAGGCCGGGTCATACCAAAGACTCCGAACTAAATAGAAAATGGTACTTGATTCCTCTCTGTTTCATACTTAGCCATTGATAGAATGATAGAGGGTAATTGGAGAAAGAAATCCAGGGAGAGATAAAGAAATGCCAACCACTACCTTCTGGTGGATAGCTATCAAAAGAGGAGCCTTAGGGTCACATCTGACTGCAGTTGTAGACTCAGTTATATACTATGAGGAATTAGGACTCGTTAGTGTGCATCAGTATATAATTTCCTTTTTCCCTAAACACTCGTAGAGATATTTCTTGCAAATGGAATATAGTCCAACAGCCAGTTAGATACTTAAAATCAAAGTAGTAAGTGTTCCTAAACGGCAGAGGGGTATTGTTTATCTTCTCATTAATCCTTAGATCAATTTTTTTTGAAAACGTACTTATCAGCCCTGCTAAATTTAGTCTTTATTGGCTTTATTTTTTGGGCCTGAGCTGAGGCGGATTAACCATTACTCTATAACTTCAATTTTTCAAAATAATTTTTAGTTTCGAATATGCGTACACATGGCGGCATGGTTGGCGGCGTTCCTAGGTTATGTTAGACGTAGCGTTACAGAACCGAAAAAATTAAGCGACCTCAAAAGATGCCAGTGGTAAAAAGGCCAAAATTTCAACTTTTATGTAAAAAACGTAATTCATTTTTGACCGTTTCTACTCGATTTAAGTTGATTCAATTATACTCAAAAGAAAAAAGTTATTTATTTTTTGTTCTGATGTACAAACTTAAGCCTCAATCTTCAATATAAAACTCAATTTAATGTTACGACATTTGATATAAATTTAAGTTAATCGTTAAAAACCGTTACAAAGTTCATTCATTGTTTTGGGTTCTGATGTTATTCACGGCCGCATTTGACGTAACCTCAAGCTCAAAATTTGGTAGTTTGGTAGTTACTGATAAAAGGATCTGCGGCGTAAATCGGAACTTTAAGGTCACCTCCTTCGAGTCTTTTTATAACGAGCAACGACGCCTTCCATTTATTTCTGAATTTTATCATAGCAATATTTTTTTTATCTATCAAGTGAAGGTTTTTTTGTTTCGAATCAGAAAATCGATTACTTAAGAGGAAGATTTACTACCTGGGAGCCAGCCTTGGAAGTTTTACCGAAGTTTTCCAAATGAGCCATTTCCTTTTTAAAGTGGAGCAAAACTAATGGTTTGTAAGTCTTGTGTTCGAAATTTTCAGTAATTTTTGAAGGTGATATTTTTACGAATAACCCATCTAGAAATTTGCCGACAATACAGGGAAATGAAACATTTAAGTTTTAGTAAATCATAGGAGCATGTTTCAATTCAAAATACAGAGATAAAATAAAGTAGTAAGCCAGCAACTACGTGCAAAATTATTAAAAATTACAATAAAATAACAAAATTTAATGTTTCTTTGGTGCTGGTTGCTCGGTTTTGAATTTTCCTTCATACAAACATGCGTCCCAACCTTGGTTGTACAACAATCCTTTAGGACAAGCAATACATCCGACAGTTTGTCCTTCATAACATCCAACATATTGGTGTGGGTTGTTTGGATCAGCAAGGTTTCCAGTGAAGTGTTTGCCAGCATGAGGACATTTGTCAGGACATGCAAAAGTGGTAGCAGGTTGGAATGGTAAAGTGGTGACACAGTCATCTAGAGGAAAATAAATAGGAAATTATCATTAAAATGAATTGCTTTGATGCAGTAACACCAAATTGTTTATTTTGAATGTAGATTTCAAAAGAAAAAGTAATATATTGTCCTCTGATCTGTACAAAGTTTTAAAACCTACCAGTTTTCTTGTTGAGACATTGGTTGCATGATTGACTGAATTCCAAAGACAATGGGAAGCATGGTTGACAAGAAGCCAATTGGTTTGAGCATTGTACAAAATAGTTGGATCGGTAAACTCCATAGTATTTATATTCGTAGTTTCCATCAGCTAATCCGTGGCAAAGAGAGTTTGGACATGGTACAACTTCTGGTGTAGTTCCAGTCACTTTGGTCACTTCTAAGCAGTATGAAGCTGGAAATGAAAATGTGAGGAAAATCATGATTAGTTATCGCAACTAAAACTAAAATTTTATATATAAAAGTAACGCTTTACAAAATCTTCACTTTGAATGTTAACTGAGAAATTTTCCAAAACAGATTTGATAGTGATATCCATTCTGTTTGCATTGATTTTCTTTCATTGCGAAACTATTGTTTAAAATCTGTGGAGCTTACCTGCGACAATGGTTAAAACGATGAGAATCTTCATTTTGATGAGATTTATTTTGCGATTTTCTTGTTGTTGTAACTTTCTTCCTTTCTCTTGCCAGTATTTGATGTTGATTGAAAATCTGCAACATCTTTTATACTGTTCTAAATCCTGGTCAAAATGTCGATGTTTTGATTATCTTCCTCAACTATGTGGCTTACACACTTAAAAAATTTATACAATTGGATTGATTACCCAAGCTGAAGGAAATTTAAAGATTTAACCAGCTGGAATTAAATATTGAGGTTTTTGGTAAAACTGATTGAAAAGTGGGCGCCCTTTAACTATTTCACAACAGGGCGTAATTAGTCTTGGGGCTTATGTGTACCCGAGAAGCAATACTTTATCGATTAGGGCTAATATTCAACTGAATTTCTAATGTCTCAAAAACTGAAATTTCTGATATTGCAACAAACATATTTTGAATACTACTTTTACTTTATGTCATAAGTGGATATTGGATAACTTTGAGGTTCCTGATTGACAAGGTGGGTTTTTTTTCTTGTGGTCAGAAAATAGATGTATGCAATTTCACTTCCTTCATATGGATATCCATTTGTCGCCTGGGCAAATTATTCAAACAACATCCATCAAAAGGAAGCATGAAAAATCGTAGTGCAGAGGTAGAGCACCCGGCTACGTTGAGCAAGGTTCTGGGTTCAATCCCAGGCCGGGTCATACCAAAAACTTCGAACTACACTCTCAGTTTTTAGGGTTTTATATGAGACCTTTTAGATGCTAATTTGAAGAAAGACCTTATCAGTCTGAATTCAAACCTTTTAGGTTTAGTTTTGAGACCTTAGCCGGTCTAATTTTTACTTACATGTCAGTATATCATGAAAGGTCTGAATTGAAACTCTTGTGTGGCCGATTGAGACCTTGCAAGGTTTCCATTCAAGCAAGGTCTTGTTCTATACACCAAAAAGGTCTCCTTTGTATTTTTCGAAATGAGACCTTCATGGTCTGTTCTTGGAAACGGTCTTATTCAACACTTCTAAAGGTCTCAATCACGCGTTTGAAACAAGACCTTCTTAGGTCTGCCTGATACAAGCCTTTTCAATAGACACGATAGTGAACATCCGATAGACAAGATAAAAGGGCTTTTATGGATACCTCTAAAGGTCTCAATTTCGCGCGCTGTAAAAGGTCGCCAAAAAGGTCTCCTTCAAGACTTCTAAAGGCTCACTGGTTTGAAACAAGACCTTTTTAGGTCTGCCATTTACAAGCCTTTTCAATAGACACGATAGTGAACATCCAATAGACACGATAAAAAGGGCTTTTATGAAGACCTCTAAAGGTCTCGATTTCGCGCGCTTTAAAAAATCTAGAGCAGTGTAACGACTTCTTTTGAATTTTCGAATGTTTCGAACGTCGTTCGAAATTCGAAAAGTTCAAAATTGTGCAAAAATAAAATCAAAACAATTTTGGAGCCAAAAGGGTGAAGACGGTCTGAAGAGCAAAAAGAAAAAAAGGTAAGTAACACAATCTTCACGTAATAAAATTTCTTAAAATCCTTTTTTTGTTCACTGGAGCTATATATATATATCTTTTGATCGGATGAATTCTTTTTTCTTCCACAAACATGGAGCTTATTGTTGCAAATACACCCATGGAAAGTTTTGGCGAGGCTCGATCGAATTTTGTGCTTGTATTTATTGATCCTACTAGCTAGGCTTTTACGAAATTTTATTTTATTTTTTGTGCAATATTCGTTTTAAATCTTTTATTATATTATTTTTTTTCAGCTTCGACATTAACGAGAATCTAACCCAACATCATGTGAGCCCATGTCACTGTCGCTGTAAATCCCACCATCACATTATCTAAACGTTTGTTTAAAGTATGGCCAGAACAAAATCGACTCTCTGCTGAGGTAAGAATTGAATAAACTGTATCTTTGCCCAATTTGTTTTTTTTTTCAGGAAAACTTTGAAGAGCTGGATCAAAAGTAAAGAATTTTTCAAATTTCTAAATTACATTTCGATGAAGTAATAGGCCTAAAAACCAGTTTTGTGATCTTTATCTCACTTCTCTTGAATTTTTTAGCACGCAACTATCCAGCTTTCATGTTAGCACGCAACTATCCAGTTCATTAAAGTTTTGTGTCACCGTCACCATAACAAACGTCTATTCAATCTATTCAATTTTCAACTCTTGGACACGAACGTTTGTTTGACAATCTGGTTTACAGTCGTACTTACATAAACAGCTAGACTTTGTCATCATCATTGTCATGAACAAACTGGACACGTACAATACATCTCTTGTACGTTTCGATATCAAAGAACTATTATATACATAATATAATGGATATTTGTTAGAAAAATATCTAGAAATCCTATTGGGTATAATATATCTTTTAGATTGAAATTCTTGAGTATTTTTATTCTCTTCTTCTCTTAATTATTGTTAGGTTTTGTTTCGACAATTTAGGCCTTTTGAAAATTACAGACCTTCAAAAACGAGTACTAAACATAGTTTCTTTTAGGCACTAATATGGTCTAATTTTGAACAAGACCCCAAACGTTCTGCGATAACGGACTTTTATCGAAAGGTCTCGTTTAAAATAAGACCTTTTAGGTATGATAGAATCAGAACCCTTGAAGTCTCTTTCGGGATCTAGAATAGTCTCTATTGGGCGCGCTAAAGGTCTGATTTAGAACAAGACCCTAAACGTTCTGCGATAACGGACTTTTTTCGAAAGGTCTCGTTTAAAATAAGACCTTTTAGGTATGATAGAATCAGAACCCTTGAAGTCTCTTTCGGGATCTAGAATAGTCTCTATTGGGCGCGATAAAGGTCCTATTAAAATCAAGACCTTAAGGTCTGATTTAGAACAAGACCCAAAACGTTCTGCGATAACGGATCGTTACCTGATACACCCAAAAGGTCTTAATAAAGACCTTTAAAACTGAGAGTGTAAATACAAAATCGCCTGCGTGATGCTTATTAAGAGAAGGCTGAAGGGTAATTAGAGCAATCCCGGAGGAAAGAGTGGCGCCTTCCCCTACCTTCGGGTAGATAGCTATCGAAAGAGATGCCCGACTGCAGTCGTAGACTTGGTTAAATACTATGAGGAATAATTTCTTTTTGCCTGAACCTTTGTAGAGATGTTTGTTGCAAATGGAAAATAGTTCAAAGGCAATTTAGATAATTAAAACCTAATTGTTCTTACAAGCATAGGCGTATTGTTCATGTTCTCATTGTGCTTGATGATTGTGTTTTTGAAAACCTACATATTAGTCCTTTGAAATTGGTCCTTATTGGGCCTGAGCTGAGGTGGTCTAACAATCACGCCGTAGCTTCAATTTTTCAAAATAATCTTTAGTTTCGAATATGCGTACACAGGGCGGCATGGTTGGCGGCGTTCCTTGGTCAGACTTACCGTTACAGAACCGAAAAAATTAAACGACCTCAAATGATTCCAGTGGTAAAAGGGCCAACATTTCAACTTTTATGTAAAAAAGGGGGATCATTTTTGACCATTTTTACTAGATTTAAGTAGATCTATTATACTCAAAAGAAGAAAGTTATTGCCCCCGCAGGAGCGCAGCGACGAGGAGGCACTTATAGTTTCACGCATAGATATTGGACTGGAATCTCGAATTCTTGCGCGTTTTGTTTTGTTTTGTCGCGCAAGCCTACCCGTAATTAGTCTCTTCCGTAAATGTTCGGGTTTTTTTCCGGGACGGCAGTTGCTAGCCTAAAAACTTTTTCTTTGTAATAGCAGGCGCCGCGGGCATTTTACTCAGCTTTCGACAGTAGATTCTATTCCGCTTGTAGAATTTTGCCCGATTGGTCAACATGCAGGAAATCGAATGGAGAAGTTTCTGGAAGTTTTTTTTAAATTCAAGCTCTCTCCTCCTGCAGTCAAAATGGAATTCCAGTCAAAATACTTATATACCAGTATACCAGTATACGCATTTACTTTTGACTTTCGGATTAAACAAGATATATACATATACCAATCAGTGAATTTGCTGACAGTCAAATTACAATCTGTCTCCTGTCTTAGACATTCAGGAGATTGATTCATTTTTCGACCCAAACAGTTTGTCCCCAAATGCAATAATAATGAACAATGATTAAAATGATAATAGTAGAACAATGATTGAATATTGACAATTATTGTTGGTGGTTGAATTGGCAACGAAATTCCACTGTAACTAAATTTATTCGACAATCGTCATTCAACATACTCTACCAACGATTAGATCTACATTCGATCAATGCTTCTACGCTATTGGTCGAAAGAAAAATGAAGTAATTCCATCGGCACGATCTGACGTAAGGGTCGAAAAAAGTTGAACTTGGAGCGTAATCTTTGTTCCAATCAAAAAGGATTGAAGCCAAAAGGTGCAATCGCAGCGCGCGCAAGTGGAGACCGGCCTTAAGGCTTGAGTTCATTCACTAAAGAGTGCACTAATTTTTGTTTTGTTTTTCTTTTTTCCACGAGTGCATGAATCACATAACAAAATATTCCTACCGTTAAAAAAAATTATCCAGAGCACAATGATTTGTGAGAATAATTACAAAGTTTTTTGAAATGAGAGAAGAAGAATATAATAAAAATTTAATTTTTTGGTCCTGATGTACCAAAAAGATAGATTTCATAAAATTTTATTTTCAATTTCGTAATTTGCCCTTTCATCAAGTTTAACGAATTGCCCGTATTTTTACATGGACTTTTAGACTCAACCAGTATCAACCCACCAACAATGAAGAAGAAAACCTTACGCAATACACACTTTCAAGAAATTACAATTTTCCACTTTCCTTTGGACAATTTTACAAGACAACCACAATAGTTATTCAAACATAATCGATCTGTCGTTAAATAAAGGTCTATTTCAAATTATCTGGCAGTGTTTTTTCAAACCTCAATAACTTTTGATAGAATTTGAATTAAGTAGCGATTTTGTCGGCGTAGACTTCAGTTTTGGATAAAGCAAAATAGGTCTAATCTAGTTTTTTTTTGGTGAGGCTCGACTGTTCTTATTTTTTTTGGTTCTTTGAGCCGTAAATTGTTCTTATCCTGTTCCTATTTAAAAGGTTAATTTTAGGCTTTATACCCAATTTTTACATCTTTGAGCACTAAACTGCTTGAAATGAAGTAATTCCAGGCTCAGCATTGTTCTTAAATTGTTTTTATTTTTTTGGCTCCAAATCAGAACCTTAATTTTCTTATAAAATTGTTCTTATAAAAAGAGATTGTTATCTTCAGCCTGGCAAATAACTTCCTATAACTTCATTACAAACATTCATGCAGCTGTTAAATTCTTGTTAATTACGTCCAAATAATATCCATATAACGTTCAAGACAAAAAATGTACGTTGTATAAATGAATGTTAAACAATTTATCACTGGGGAGCTATATAGTACGCACGTCATTAGATCAAGGAATGGCTTTTTAAACAGATTTTCGGGTTCAAGTTGCGGTATATGCAGAATTTTTTTTCTCGCGGACATCGAGCTCACAAGTTTAGCGCCTCACTGTTTGGGGGGTAAACTGGAGTGGTTTATAATCCATTCAATACAGCTGTTATGTAATAATACAATAATCGTAACGACCTCGAGAGTTTGTATAAACTAAACTAAAGGTTAGACTACCTTAAAGGGACTACCTAAGGGAACTAACTTTCGCGGGAAGTAATTTTCGCAGAAACTGATTCTTTCGTGTTTTTGGTGTCTACCACAAAAAATAGTTTACGAAATGCAATTTTTACTATAAATTCTTGAAAAATCCTCGAAATTCTCGAAAATGAAAGAATTTTGACAAATTGGTTCCGATAAAAACGCCAAATTTGCATACGCTCGCACAGCGAAAATAAGTTCCGCGAAAATTAGTTACTGCGAAATATTTTTTGCTTATGTCAGAATGAGCCGCCTAGCATGTTCGTCTATGTTTAGGCAAAGAAGTAGTAATACTTCTTTGGTTTAGGGTAGAGGTGGTTGAAATGATTACTAGCAATTTCTCTGAAGTAGAAAAGTAAAAAGAATACTCGTGAAAAGAAATTTATGCAATAGCCTTATTATACAATAATTGACTGCCCAACCTTTTTCAAATAATTGCGTTAAGACCACATTTCAATTTCAATTTGAAAGGTCGAAGCCACATAGTAATCACAGCTTAAATCTGCAGCACCTCGTCACCAGGAAGTAGAACAGTATAAAAGAGGTTGAGAATTTTCAATCAACATCAAACACCATCGCACAAGAAAGGAAGAAGTTACAACAACAATAACAAGATAGTTGAATACCAAAACAAATCTCACCAAAATGAAGATTTTCATCGTTTTAACCATTGTCGCAGGTAAGCTCTTCGACTTTTAACAATCTTTTTACTTTTGTGTTGACGGACCCCAGCTTAAGAATTCAATAACATTCTCTACAAACCTATATTGAAAATCTGAATATCTTTTACAAATTCTTAAACCAAGCTTTCCTTAAAGACTGAAATTTTTTTACGAAATAATATTATTCTAAATGAAATGCTGATTTTCTTTCTTTCCAGCTTCATACTGCTTGGAAGTGACCAAAGTGACTGGAACTACACCAGAAGTTGTACCATGTCCAAATTCTCTTTGCCACGGATTAGCTGATGGAAACTACGAATATAAATACTATGGAGTTTACCGATCCAACTATTTTGTTCAATGCTCAAACCAATTGGCTTCTTGTCAACCATGTTTCCCATTGTCTTTGGAATTCAGTCAATCATGCAACCAATGTCTCAACAAGAAAACTGGTATATACTTTTTAGATTTCTATTATCATGGAAAAGACGAAGAATTAAAGACATGTAGAGCTTCCTTTTTATTCAAAAAACACTCTTACTTGAATTCTTAACACGTCATTAAATGCAACTGGCATCAAATGAAATGGTTCAATTTTTTCAATCCTTCGGTCTTATCCCGGTAAAAAAAAACTCCAAAATGATAACTTTTCTTTATCGGTCTTGACATGCATTTGACAAATAATATTCGTAACTTTAAAGTGATGACATTTGAAGCTTCTTTTGCCAAGCTTTGAACGAACCTTGTATATAGCAAATTTAAAGCAACATCATAAATCTTATAATATTTCTCTTTGTTTTCCAGACGACTGTGTCACCACTTTACCATTCCAACCTGCTACCACTTTTGCATGTCCTGACAAATGTCCTCATGCTGGCAAACACTTCACTGGAAACCTTGCTGATCCAAACAGCCCACACCAATATGTTGGATGTTATCAAGGACAAACTGTCGGATGCATTGCTTGTCCTAAAGGATTGTTGTACAACCAAGATTGGGACGCATGTTTGTATGAAGGAAAATTCAAAACTGAGCATCCAGCAACAAAGAAACACTAAATTATGTCTATTACTAAATTTTTTGTATTTTGTACGTAGTTGCTGGTCAACTAAATCATTTCATATCAATTCTTATAGTCGTCATTTTTTTGAAATATGTTATATTAATTCATGCACATTTGTGTCATTTTTCTTCCGTGTCAACAGAGCACTTGAACACTTTTAATAATATTACAGTAGTTTCTGTAATCCGAACCTCAATAACTCGAACCTCTATAACTCAAATATCTCCTTACCTCAAAAAATTGTTCTCGTCCCTTCAGTTAAAATGCCTTATAAACCGTACTCCATAATTTGAAATTTCCTTAACTCGAACAAATTTGTGTTCCTCAAATTTCTATCTTGGCTCAAGACAAACTTTTAGTAACTTGAATACTTTTAAACTTGTAGGTTTAATCATTCTTCCCTATCTTAAACCTCACTAACTCGAACTTTACAAATATCAAATTAATTATTATTTACTTTAAAAACAGGTGACTGTTACCATTAAAAAAAGCAAGCCGTCTTAGACTTAAAGAAAATAAGTGTCAGTCCTCTAGACTGGGAATCCAGTCGTTTATAACGTTTTTGTTGAAAGCGGGAAATTTTTATGTCGGGATATGGTTAAAATAAACGACTGGGCTAAGGTGGTTTCCGTAGCTTACGGGAGTTCCAGCAGGGCCCGCAGATTTCTGCGGGGTGAGAAAACAATCATATACAACAAAATATATAAACAAATAAAATTTTCAGCCAATGAGAATTTCTAAGTGAAAGAAAAAAAAACCAAACCAAAACAAACCAACAAGACCCCCTGAAAATGTTATCCAAAAACATGAAAAAAGAGAATTTTTATGAAAAGTTTGTTGTGTACAAAATATTCTAGACGACTATATTGATGCTCCTGTCAAGTTTTCTACTTCCTATTTTTTACTGAGTTAAGTCGTCTAGCATGCTAGACTATCAGTCCTCTAACACATTGTGCAAAATTAACGATCACGCGTGGAGTTGTATAATTGTACAGACTGGTCTGAGTTTTTTTTAAATGGTCACTTTCAGAATAACTGTCGATCAGAATTTGCTGACATCAAAAAAAGTGATTGTCGATATCAAAAGTCAATTTTTATTTTAAATCCTTAGATACAAAAGCTTCGGGCCAAAAATTAAGAGAGCTAAATTCCCCTCGTTTTTTAAAGGTCCTAAAAACCAAAAAAGATCTTTGGAGGTGTTCGAGGTATCAACAAGGTATTGCACTTTTTACAATGCAAAACATCGTTAAAAGAGGCCCGGAAAACCCGAGCTAAAAAATCCGAGTTAACTTTTTATGACGTCATAATTTAAGGATAACTTGGATTTTTATGGTGCATTTTAATTTTTCGAGTTAAAGTTAACTCGATTTTCTGAAGGTTAAACTGTTGAGCTAGTTAACTCGGATTTCTTTGCACCTATATTTTTCGAGGTAAGTTAACTCGAATTTTGAAGGCGCACCTAATTGTTTTGAGTGAAGCTAATTCGAATTTTAAAGGTGCACCCGATATCATGGTATTCCAGCAAATAACATTATCATTAAGCAATAATTAACAAGCTAGATGCTGAATGGACCTACCTGATGATGAAAGTTAGATAGCAATGCGAGGAGAAAAAAATCAGTCAGAAAATATATCGTTTAGCGAAAATGCATAACGCAATAAATTCATCATTGATTGTTGATGGGGGGAGAGGGAAGGGTTGTAGGGAAAAATTAATAGAAAGTTCTGGTCGCAAAAATCAGTTTTATTGACAATTGAATCATGCTTGATGGTGAGCATTGTTATCAATAATGTTTTTGTGTGAAGAACATAGAAATACAAGGAAAACATATAATGAAAATCTGCAAAGACGGCGATTTCCGGCATTTTCAACCGGAAAAAATTTTTTCTCAAAAATCGAACTCGGCCATGTTTTGAGCATTGCAAATACGCATCTTTCTGCAAAAAATCAGAAAAAGCTAAAGATGAAAATTCGAGAAAATGTAAAAAAAACGGTTTTCCGGCATATTTCGGGCATTTTCGGCCGGGAAAAAATATTTTTCGAAAATCGGGCTCCGTCACATTTTAGGTATTGTCATTTTGCATCAGTGTGCAAAATTTCATGAAAAAATATAAAGTTCAGCTCGAGAAATTCAAGAAATACCGTTTTTCCGGCGAAAATAGGCTGTTCCGGCGATTTTTAGAAAGTTCCGGCTTCAAAAATCACTTTTATTGACAATTAAACCATGCTTGATGGTGGGCATTAGTATCAATAATGTTTTTGTGTGAAAAAACAACGAAATATAAGGAAAAAGTCCGATGAAAATCTGCAAAAACGGCGATTTCCGGGATATTTCCGGCATTTTCAGCCGGAATAGAATTTTTCTCAAAAATCGGACTAGGTCATGTTTTAGACATTGTTAATACGCATCTTTGTGCAAAAAATCAGAAAAAACTAATGATGAAATCTCGAGAAAATGCCAAAAAACCGGTTTTTCCGGCATATTTCCGGCATTTTCGGCCGGAAAAGTACGTTAATTGAAAATCAGGCTCTGTCATATTCTAGGTATTGCCATTTTGCATCAGTGTGCAAAATTTCATGAAAAAATATAAAGTACAGCTCGAGAAATTCAAGAAATACCGTTTTTCCGGCGAAAATAGGCTGTTCCGGCGATTTTTAGAAAGTTCCGGCTTCAAAAATCACTTTTATTGACAATTAAACCATGCTTGATGGTGGGCATTGCTACAAATAATGTTTTTGTGTGAAAAAACAACGAAATATAAGGAAAAAGTCCAATGAAAATCTGCAAAAACGGCGATTTCCGGGATATTTCCGGCATTTTCAGCCGGAATAGAATTTTTCTCAAAAATCAGATTAATCCATGTTTTAGGCATTGCTAATACGCATCTTTGTGCAAAAAATCAGAAAAAACTAATGATGAAATCTCGAGAAAATGCCAAAAAACCGGTTTTTCCGGCATATTTCCGGCATTTTCGGCCGGAAATGAATTTTTTTCGAAAATCGGGCTCCGTCACATTTTGGGCATTACCATTTTGCATCTTTGTGCCAAAAATTAGGAAAAACTAATGAGCCAATCCCGAGAAAAGCTAGTAACGAACGGACGAACGGACGAACGGACGAACGAACAGAGGTTAATTTATAGGACCTACAGCCCACCGGGGTAGGTCCAAAAAAGAATATCGAATAAATGGGTTGGACGGCCTTTAGAATTTGTAAGGAGAGTCACACCGAAGCATGAGTCCTTAGCTCAGCCCAGAAGCTTGTCAAAAAGTATCAAGAGACTGGTACAATGAAGCCAAGGCTCGGGAGGACCAATTATTGCTACAACAGAAGAAAATAGCGATCTTGTAGAGGAGACGATGTGTCCCCAGGAAGAATCCCCAGGAACGAATAGAAGCCCCAAAGAAATTGTGCCTATGATATTGGGATGAGTAGGAACTCTGTCCGTTAAACGTTCGGTAAAATGAAGAGGATACAAAGAGTTTAAACGAATGAAAACGCCTCGTTTGAGTGAAGTCACACAAAGAATGGAACGTGCTGGGCGACTTGCAGACCGGTTTGAACAGAATCCACGACTCATTGAAAAGTGCGCTTTTAAAGATGAAAACGATTATTATTGATTTTGGTAACATGGGAAGATCAGTTGTACAGAAATAGTTTTATACCGTAAACTTTATCCATGTTTTTGAATGCTTGTACGAGCCATTGAGCTCACGAAGAAGAAAGAATTCTAATTGACATCAATTTTTGAACAATTCAATTTTGACGTCTTTTTTTAAAAAACCTCATAACTTTACAATACATTAGTTTCAGACATTGAAATTTTCAGGAGTTTCCTGAATTAAGTCTAGCCAGACAAAATTAGAAATTGATAGCACAATTAGAGCAGTCTACGTCAAAATTTGAAACTTATGGAAACTTTTTTGGACTACCCGGTACGAATTAACGTTATTAGTTTTCCAATAAACAAAGTCCCAGACATAAGGCTATAACTCCTGACCACTTGATTTAGCAGGGCATAAACAGAATGCTCTTAGAAAGAGTATAAACATACCTCTCTATAGTGCCAAAACCATCATCTAACTCATGCCAGCTCGAAATTTTGGATTTCAAAAGAGAAATTGAAAATTTTCACATTAAAAATAAATGTTGCGCAGTTGAAAGTTCAAGTCACAAAGTCTATCCAGCGTTTTGATTCTGATCCTTCAGGATAAGAGAGTTAGGCTTTCGACCGAAGATTAGGTGACCGAAAGATAGGGGAGTGTACCACTACTTAAGTAGGTTTCTCGACTTCTAATTTTTATCTTCAGTTTCTGAAGAGCAAGCAGAAAAGCATTAACATCATAACATTTTTGGATTATTGGTAAAGCCCAGTTTGCAGCCTGATGCCTCAACAGTCCCCATTGTAGCCGGATGCTGTAGCTTTATGCTATGGAGGCTCATATTTGTATGAATGTTTCTACTTCTAAATAACATAGAAAAAATTGAAGGAAAAGAATTTTTTTGGATCTAAATTCACACCCCCTTCTCACAGACCCAGTAGGATTTTTTTCAGCCAGAGCGGATAAAAATGACGGTCTGAAACTGGATGGGGATTGATATTCCCATATTTTTTATGGTTAGGGATTTCAATTCTTTTGTTTTCAAGTCAGAAAATTCAGTGGTGATGGGAAAAATAGCATAATATTTTGCAGTGAGGACAAAAATTGGAGTATAATTTTCCAACAAGTACGATATTTTGGCAAATTTTTCCAGTGGGAAGGGGTCCCAGTGGGTCTGTGAGGAGGGGATCAGAAGGAAGTACCAGTTGTAGAAGACATCCCAAGAAATATAGAAAGAACACAATTTTAAAATCAATTTGAATCAAACCACTGAAATGAAGAAATAGTATGTATTGCACCAATTACCATAAGTAATCTACATGTCAACCAACGGAGGCGTATTGCTGACGAGGAGAAGGAAGGCGACCAGAAGGAAGTACGGTTCTTACACAAGACACCCAAAGAAATAATTGAAGAACCCACTTTATCAATCAGTTCTAACATAACCACAAGAAATTGCATCAATCTGATTTTGAAAACACAAGGAATCTATTTTACAATTTTACATAAACACCTTGGTTGTTAGGACAAGGAAGTAGAGCAGTATAAAAGAGGCTGCAAATTTTCATTTAATATCAAACACTCACACAAGAGAAAGAAAGGGGGTGACAACAACAACAACAAGAAAGTTGAATACCAAAACAAATCTCGTCAAAATGAAGATTTTTATCGTTTTAACCATTGTCGCAGGTAAATATTGTTGCAATTAAAAGTCAAGTCAAATCATACTTAGAATATAGTTTTTCTCTTACAGATGAGATTCTAAAATTCTAGAACCTTGATCCATAAGAAAGCGGACACTCCTTTTTTGAATTTGAATTTACTTTTTATTTTCCAGCTTCATACTGCTTAGAAGTGACCAAAGTGACTGGAACTACACCAGAAGTTGTACCATGTCCAAACTCTCTTTGCCACGGATTAGCTGATGGAAACTACGAATATAAATACTATGGAGTTTACCGATCCAACTATTTTGTTCAATGCTCAAACCAATTGGCTTCTTGTCAACCATGTTTCCCATTGTCTTTGGAATTCAGTCAAACATGCAACCAATGTCTCAACAAGAAGACTGGTAGGTTTCAAAATTTGTTTAGATCAGAGGACAAGAGAAGATAAGATACTTTACTCTTTCAAAATCTACATTCTAAATAACCAATTTAGTGCAATTTCATTCATTTTAATGATAATTTTCTATTCATTTTTCTCTAGATGACTGTGTCACCACTTTGCCATTCCAACCTGCTACCACTTTTGCATGTCCTGACAAATGTCCTCATGCTGGCAAACACTTCACTGGAAACCTTGCTGATCCAAACAACCCACACCAATATGTTGGATGTTATCAAGGACAAACTGTCGGATGTATTGCTTGTCCTAAAGGATTGTTGTACAACCAAGATTGGGACGCATGTTTGTATGAAGGAAAATTCAAAACCGAGCACCCAGCAACAAAGAAACACTGAATTTAATTTGTGATTTGTTATTTTTTAAACATTTCTGTAGTTGCTGGTTAACTGCCTTATTTTTATTATTTTATCGAAATATAATCATTTGAATTCTAGTTAAAGTTTGATCATTTGTTGATATGTTTACATTTGGACGTTTAAAGAACGAGAGTTATTTGATGTAGAAGTGTCATTTTTTAAGCAATTTATGAACAAAATGAGAGGGGGAAACCACCACTTCTTCATCAAATAACTCCCGTTCAGTACAGAAATCGATCATACTCGCTTAAAAGTCTTCTATATAGTTATTAGAGAGCTTTCAGATTCTATAATTGGTTTTGGCCTAAAATGAGTTTGAAAGTTCCATAAAAATTGTGCCCTTGGGCTTTAGCCTAGTTTTTCAATGAATGGGTCCAGAAATGAGGGCTACCCTTAAAAATTTTCTGGGCCGCCCTTCTAATATCAATCCACAGGGTATTAAGCATGCCTGGTCCAAATTTGGTGCTTTGTTCCAAATTTGCACTATAATTACATCAATCAGGCCTACTAATATTAACAAGATAATTATTGAAAACCTACTTAAAAATATACGAACATTCTTTAAAGTCTCATCAAAGTCTTTAGTCACTTTAAAAAAGTAACCCAAAAGCTATAAGATTATACTTTCCCAATTCTAACCTACAAAATACCCATCTTCCCAATTAAAGTACTGCTAGAGGTTAGAAACTAACTTTTAGTGCTTTTAGAAATTTTTCTCAAGACCTGCAGTCGTTTCAAAACTTCTCCGTTATGTTTCCGAAGTATTATAGTCTACTTTTTAGCAATTGCCATGACGCTATTTCAGTAGCCTAACGGTTGACCCTCTCGTGGAAATTGAAAAAATGTCCGTTGACCCCTTTTAGTCCCCCCTATGACTTTGAAAAAAATTCCCCCTGAAATTTCTTCCCGTACTTTTTGCTGCTCCTAATCACGTTATCTTTGTAAATGAAATGAAAAAATGAAAGAACTTTCAAGTAAGACGGTAGAATCGAAAGAAGCAGGATATACTGAAAGCGTGTACGTAGATCAGAATTCTTTCTTCTGCGTTCCAACAATGAAAAGTTTTCTGGATTTGAAAACATCACAACAAAACAACCACGTGTGGGGGTTGTCTTCTAACATCTAGACGAAATTTAAATACAGTAAAATATCAGGTAGTGAGCTCTCTGGATATCTCTCATAAAAAAATAATTAAAACTTAAAAAATAAATAACTTTTAGTTTTGTGATCGTATAGTCATGGGTGACGAAAGACTCCATTTTGAAGGTAGATGTTATGACGCAACTCCACTCCAAAGCTTTTTGTGGTCGAAAAACCCTGTTTTTCGCTGTTTTGTTCACCCAAAGGGACTAACTTAAAGGACCTAAAACTCTCTATGAAATAAAATCTATGTGAGTAATAATTGAATATAGGAAATCAGGAGGCTTAAAAGTACCTCTGTACCAAAAATGAAGTTTCTAGCATTAATGTGTTAAAAAAAATTTTTCTTTTTTTAATCTTCATTTTCTAAAACTTTTTAAGACTATAAAATAGTGTTCTGTATTATCTTGTTAGATTTGAAATATTCATTGAACAATGGCAAGCAAAACAAAGATCGGTTGGTGAACACTTAAAGCGAATACACTTTAGACTTCAATACATATTTTCGATTTTCCTCCAGTTACAAAATCAAGTACCATTATTCAAGTCTTTGAAACAATTGAAACCACAGCCTTGAACAGACACACCTAGTTTTTTTTTATCAGAAACGAAATAAAACATGGAGAAAGCTAAATATTCCAGAAACTAAAGCCTGTCTAAATATAATATACAGCGAGACAAAAAAAGGCTAAAACTTTTGACAGAATGCAAATTAGGTAGCGATTTTGTGCTCGTTGAAAAGATATTCCGACGTATGGAATAATATCAACAAGCTAGATGCTGAATGGACCTACCTGATGATGAAAGTTAGATAGCAATGCAAGGAGAAAAATGAAAAAAATCAGTCAGAAAACATAGCGTTTAGCAAAAATGCATAACGCAAGAAATTCATCATTGATTGATGGTGTGGGGAGAGGGAAGGGTTGTAGGGAAAAAATAAATAGAAAGTTCTGGTCGCAAAAATCAGTTTTATTGACAATTGAATCATGCTTGATGGTGAGCATTGATATCAATAATGTTTTTGTGTGAAAAACATAGAAATATAAGGAAAAAATCCAATGAAAATCTGCAAAAACAGCGATTTCCGGAATTTTCAACCGGGAAAAAATTTTTCTCAAAAATCAAACTCGGCCATGTTTTGAGTATTGCGAATACGCATCTTTCTGCAAAAAATCAGAAAAAACTAATAATAAAAATTCGAGAAAATGTCAAATAACCGGTTATTCCGGCATATTTCCAGCATTTTCGGCCAGAAAAAAATGTTTTTCGAAAATTGGGCTCCGTCACATTTTAGGTATTGTCATATTGCGTCAGTGTGCAAAATTTCATAAAAAAATATAAAGTACAGCTCGAGAAATTCAAGAAATACTGTCTTTCCGGCGAAAATAGGTTGTTCGGACGACTTTTAAAATAGTTCCGACTTCAAAAATCAATTTTATTGAAAATTGAAACATGCTTGATGGTGGGCATTGCTATTAATAATGTTTTTGAATGAAAAAACAACCAATTGTAAGGAAAAAGTCCAATGAAAATCTAGAAAAACGGCGATTTCCGGCATATTTCAGGCATTTTCTGCCGGAAAATTTTTTTCTCAAAAATCGAACTCGGCCATGTTTTGGGCATTGTTAATAAGCATCTTTGAGCAAAAAATCAGAAAAAACTAATGATAAAATCTCGAGAAAATGCTAAAAAACCAGTTTTTCCGGCATATTTCCGGCATTTTCGGCCGGAAATGCATTTTTATCGAAAATCGGGCTTCGTCACAATTTAGGTATTGACATTTTGCATCATTGTGCAAAATTTCATGAAAAAATATAGTGTACAGCTCAAGAAATTCAAGAAATACCGTTTTTCCGGCGAAAATCGGCTGTTCCGGCGATTTTTAGAAAGTTCCGGCTTCAAAAATCAGTTTTATTGACAATTGAATCATGCTTGATCGTGGACATTGCTATTAATAATGTTTTTGTGTGAAAAAACAACGAAATATAAGGAAAAAGTCCGATGAAAATCTGCAAAAACGGCGATTTCCGGCATATTTCCGGCATTTTCGACCGGAAAAGATTTTTCCTCAAAAATCGGACTCGGCCAAGTTTTGGGAATTGCTAATACGCATCTTTGTGCAAAAAATCAGAAAAAACTAATGATAAAATCTTGAGAAAATGCCAAAAAACCTGTTTTTCCAGCATATTTCCGGCATTTTCGGCCGGAAATGATTTTTTTTCGAAAATCGGGCTCCGTCACATTTTGGGCATTGCCATTTTGCATCATTGTGCCAAAAATCAGAAAAAACTAATGGGCCAATCCTGAGAAAAGCTGGTAACAGACGGACGGACGAACGGACGAACGGACGAACGGACGGACGTACAGAGGTTAATTTATAGGACCTCCAGGTAGGTCCAAAAATGAGAAAAAATAATAAAAATGGAAAAATGAAGAAGAAGAAGAAAATCGTATTATCTAGAGGAAAGGTATGTAACATCGTACAATCAAATGGGCCGCTTAGAGAAATTCTAAGAAATACGTGAATTCAGCAACAAAATGTCTCTACGAAAAGAGTCAATATCGATTGACCAGAAGGAAGTAACTCTTGCAAAAGTAAAACCCAAAAGATAATTGCAGACCCCACTTTTTAAAATCAACTTTAAGAACCGTGATTCAAACGTCAGCTGCAACATCAACAACAGCCAGACAGAGGAAATCAAATTGATGGAGGTAATTGGAAAACCCACTTTAAAATCAATCAGTCCACCGCAAGTAATCATCATCTAATTTTCTTCGACGACTGTGTAAATGACGAGGAAGTAAATTTAGTATAAAAAGACCAAAGTTCTCAATCTAAAACATCAATCGTCCAAAGGAACAAGAAGCAAAAGGAAGCTCACAAACTCAAAAAACAAACTCAACAAAATGAAGATTTTCATCGTTTTAACCATTGTCGCAGGTAAGAGTTGAATAATAGATAAGAGACAATAGATTTGTCTCCTTGAACGTTAATGGGATACACTTTCGCGGGGATTAAACTCTGTGGTTGAGCTCATCTAATTTCAGAGAGTTTTTCAATCCCTGCAAAAGTGTACGATTTTGCGAGAACTTAATTAATTTCGCAGATGGCACTGATGGCATCTGGAGACAATATTTTCACGAAATTCTGTGTCAAACTATACATGTTGGTTGTTAGAAAACGCCTTATTAGTGCCTCTTTGACGTCAATAAGTATTTAAAAAGAAGTTTATTTGAGTTTTATTTAAAAGTGTTTCGCAGATAAGGGCTTTCCAATTTTCCATTGGGACTTAATTTCACAAATGACACCCAAATCCGCCGGATATAGTCCCCGCGAAATTTTATCTCGTTAAAGTATACTAATGAGAACAGAAAAATTCCTTGGTCTATAAAGGGGGCTTCCATATTCCTAGTTAAAAACCGAACATAACTTGTTCCTCATTTTTCAGCTTCATACTGCTTAGAAGTGACCAAAGTGACCGGAACTACACCAGAAGTTGTACCATGTCCAAACTCTCTTTGCCACGGATTAGCTGATGGAAACTACGAATATAAATACTATGGAGTTTACCGATCCAACTATTTTGTTCAATGCTCAAACCAATTGGCTTCTTGTCAACCATGTTTCCCATTGTCTTTGGAATTCAGTCAATCATGCAACCAATGTCTCAACAAGAAAACCGGTAAGTACCCCTTAAAATATTCTAAATATTTCTCTTTATATATTACAACTGACCTAAGAATTATGTTGTGTTTTTTGTCCAACCAGACAAGAGAGACAAGCTAGACACGAAAATAAAGCACTCTAGTGCTACTGAAAAAACTTTTGGAAGTTTCCACTGTCCATAAGACTGAGCAGCTACTACTCCAAATCATATGTATCCTAGTTACCCGTGGGATTTGATTGCCGAAACAACTTGTTTTAACTTGAAAGTTTTGTTGGTTTCTTTCGAGCAGCGAACAACTGCAATCTGCGTTTTTCCTATGTTGAAGGACCTCTGTTCTCTATCATCAGACCAATCAATGCAACTTTTTTCTGATCTCTAATTTTTAGATGACTGTGTCACCACTCTGCCATTCCAACCTGCTACCACTTTTGCATGTCCTGACAAATGTCCTCATGCTGGCAAACACTTCACTGGAAACCTTGCTGATCCAAACAACCCACACCAATATGTTGGATGTTATCAAGGACAAACTGTCGGATGTATTGCTTGTCCTAAAGGATTGTTGTACAACCAAGATTGGGACGCATGTTTGTATGAAGGAAAATTCAAAACCGAGCACCCAGCACCAAAGAAACATTAAATTTTGTCATTTTATTCTATGTTTCTTAATAATTTTTCGTCTTTTCTAGAATTTAGTAGTTGCTGGCTAACTACCTTTCGTATTTTGTCGTGTTTAAAGGGACATTAAAGTAGTAAAATGTAAAACACAGCGCGAACCACGTGTCATTAAAGAGAACAATTAAAATCACGTGTCCAAAACAAACTTGTAAAACAATTGAACAATCAAAATTAGCCATATTTGGTTTGATTTTTTATTTTGACATGTGACATTTGTTTTGATTTTGTATCCGCTGCATACAGTTTGTTTACAAATTTCGCAAGTACTGTTATGTCCCTTTAATGATTTCTAAAATTTTTTGAAAAAATTCGCTTATTAAATATTAATCTCTAATAAGAAATGTTGAATTTTAAAATTCAATCTTGTTATCAAATAATTTGCTGCATTATTTTGTGCATATTTTCTGCTACCGTAATCGGCCCGTAATCAGGTAAAAATTAAAATTCTTAGCTCAGACATACGACCCAACTGTTCATACCGCTGTTTCTTCCGAATAATTCAGGAAAATAACAATAAGAAACGATGTTTCGAGTATATGCTTCTCTTTATTCGCTTGGAGTAAATAGGTTGGTATGATTATTCACGATTTTCAAAAAAAATCCCTTTTTCCCCATTTGACGCTGTGTGAATATACGTCTTGCTGCTGCAATTTAATAACCTTAGAATACGATCCAATCTGTGGAAAAAGTCTTGGAATACTATCCTACGTACTTCAATGTTAATGAATATCAAAATAGATTGAAATACACGCTTTTTTTAT
Source organism: Clytia hemisphaerica (assembly GCF_902728285.1). NCBI lineage: Eukaryota > Metazoa > Cnidaria > Hydrozoa > Leptothecata > Clytiidae > Clytia > Clytia hemisphaerica. Next base: position 2,244,885 of record NW_027103414.1, read on the forward strand.
AAGAACCAGTAAATTTGGGCCCGGACTGTACTGCTATTAATTTTTTGAAATTTTTAGGCTCAAATGTTCTTACGATTTTCTTAATACCCTTAGTTTCTTTACTTAAAAACTTAAAAATTGGCGTTAAAATCTGTTAAAATCAGTTCTTTCTAAGCAATTTATGAAATCAGAGGCTTAGGATTGTTCTTAATTTGTTCTTAGGTTTTGGTCAATTTTCAGCCTCGTGTTCTTATTGAATTGTTCTTATAAAAAAAGTGTGAAGGTTGAAATGGGTGCGTTTCATACAGACGACAAAACTCAGGCGTGTGAAACAAAATCTTGATGAAGAAAAAAGAAGATCATTCTTACAAGGGCATCAGCATCTTCAGATTCTTTGTCAACACTTGTTTCTTCTTCCTCCACTTCCATTGGCTAAAGATAAAATGGAGAGGAGGATAGTCAGACTCCTGCATATCTAATATCTTCTGACACCATTACGTTTGTAATGGATGTATGTTTTCAACTTTCCAACCGTATTGGAATTTTTCAGAAGCTCATGATTTTGGCTTGAAACTAGCTTGAAAAAAAGTCACTTAAAAATGATAAAATTAAAGTCTATTCACGATAAGTATAACTTTATCGTGAATAGACTTATAATGATAAAATTAAATAATTGACGGTTTTCTACAAGATCTTCATTTTCTTCTTCTTTATTTTCATCTTCGTTTTTAGAATTTTTTTAAAGATTTTTTTAATTCAAATTGTTCCACTCACAAATATCTCTCCAACAGTAGCAAATTTATAAAGATTGATATGCAAAAAGCTCCTGGAATCGTGAATGAAAGCTCAATGATTCAGCATAACTTTTCCAATCTCAAGTTTTAATTAGTTTCTTTTCTTCAAAATAAACCACAGGGTGGTCACCCACATTGTATTGAGGAGAGAACACAACGCATATACACGTTTGTTTTTATAAGAATATCCAAAATTTTGAAGCCTTCAGATGTTCTTAACTTTTTGAGCTTTAAGCCTAAAAATGGTCTTAATATGTTCTTATTTTCACCATTTTGTTGGTATTTTTGTCCGTTTTCCTAAGAAATCGGGTGTTTTAGAGTCCCCAAAGCCTTAGAATGTTCTTAACTTGTTCTTAATATTTTGGCCATCGATGCCTTATGTTCTTATAAAACAAGTTAATAGATGATAACCTGTTTGTCGGAGTTTGCATTCGATATGTCAACAGACGTTGGGTCGTGAATAGCATCGACATTATCTGAAAATGTAGAAAGTTCATAAGGACGATGAGCAACCTCGTTCCCGTGTATTCCAGGCTTTATTTTGTCACATTTTATCTTGCACCATCAGTAATCATTAGAAAGCCGCACAATAAACAGGGAATAAGGTCAAAAACTTCCAGTTCTTTGAATCATAATTCAAATAAAATTCTTGGTTCCTTTAAAATTGAATTAACACGTTCGCTGCCAACTACGAGGTATACTTTTAGTATATGGTCAAAATACTGGTAGTATTTCAAAGGGCTATAGTTTTTTTATATGGAGACTTTAACCTGCTATTTTATTGCATTTTCGGTATCTACGTGAAATTCTGCATCGATTGGTATTCAATTTGAAGGTATTTGAAGGAAAACTCAGGCTACAAGAGCCTTGGAAAGTCAAATTTTTGATAAAATTCTAAGAGGTCGAATTTTATGGTTACAAAGACCATCCCTCAAAGTTAAATGGTTTTATCCTCTTTCCCATGGCTACTAGCCTTTAACACCCGACTGGGAAGGTTGAAAAACCAGTAGAGTGTAGGCAAACACTCTGACCTTTAGACTTGTGATCTATTTTTCAAACAAAGAAAGGAGACTCACTGGTTGCCAAGAAATCCCAGAAATCTTGTCTCCTTTTACCAACACATGTTGATTTCAAATCTTCATACAATTCGTTGAATGCTTTTGGTGTTTCAATCTATGAAAAAATATTTAAAAAATAGATTTTTATATGTAGGGCAAAATCTCCCGTCAGATCAGCCCGTTTTCTTACTTTAGGGGCAGAAACTTTCGCATTTTTCGCGATTTTGATCCTTTTTCCCGAAAGTTTCTGCCAAGTAAGAAATTAAACCTGAAAAACGCGAAAGTTTTTTTCGCGAAAAATAAACTTTCCTACTCAGTTTTGCACTGTTTGCTTAATTTTTGCGTGTTTTATGAGTTTTTGTTACCAAAAAAGGTAAATTTTATATGAATTCGCGAAAGTTCTATCTGTGAAATTTCGACTAAAACCATAGTTCGCGAAATTTAAATTCGCTAAATTCGACTTTTTAACTTCGCGAAGCTTTTCCGTCTTTCTGGTAATTTTAACCCCCTTACCTTAATAAGAAAGGGGTGTCCACCTTTGAGATACAAGAGCGAGTTTATGAACCTAAACTTTTGAGGAGGATGGAGTGACTGAAATTTGATTTCAAACAAACAGATTTGGAACAAACCACAGTTCTGAATCAAAGACGGTAAAAGTGATGATTTACCGTCGTTATAGGATCTACGAAAAAAAAGACTCCACGGAATAGGCCTTTTCATAAATTATTTTGAGTGCAACGACTGCCTCGTTTTGAAACCATTACCAAGGTGAATAAATCCCTTGAGTCTTTTAGTGTTTTATGAACAGTGTAAACTTTTTATTAACTCCTCTTAGAATCAATCACCATCAAAACAATTTTTTGAAAACAAGGTTAGCGTTGCTGGTGACGAGATTTATGAAAAGGTCTATTACTTTACAACTAGGCCACAATTTCGAAAGAAAAAAACATTGTTATTTTCAGTTTTCAGGAATATATTTCGTATAAAAAATAATCAATATACAGGTATTAATAATAGGGAACTGATTATTCAATTCCTAAATTATTTCCAAAGTTTAAAAAAAATGTAATTTGTTTTTTTGTCAAATAGTAAAAAAATATATAAATATAGTTATGTTAAAAGAAACAAACAGTTAACAAAAAAAATCAAAATTCGTCATCATCGAAAAGATCCGAAATATGATTAAAAGCGTTGGTGAGCGCAGCCGCAGAAATCTGGCGAGCAGCAGCTTCAATAGCTTCAATATCCATATCGCCATGGTAAGAGAACTTATCCCCAATTTGCACTTCGACTAATGCAAAGTCTGATTCAGATGGAAGTCTGATTTGGGACGAAACAGTATTTGTCTCAGGAGTGGTGCATTCCTCGCGTAGGCTTGTTCCCAATTCTGGGATTTCAGGTGATTCAAATCCATTAGTAGACATATCAACAAGATCGTCTTCTTTTAAACTCGGTAGAGGTTGCAACGTATCGTTTCCACATGGAAAACCGTCATCTGAAGAAGAGTCCGAATTAATGTTTTCCTCATCTGATTTATTTAGTTGTGGTGCGTCAGGCGCTACTATATCATCCAGAATTTCTTCCTCATCCTTATCATATTCATGAATATCTGGTGAAGCAGCGTTAGTATCCATGTAGGAGCATGTTTTCCGAGTTACACATCCATCCATGTCACATGACATACTAGTGTCAGATTTGAAGGCTTCAATAACCGCATTCATTTCGGTTTTAATAGCTTTGGCGGAATCGACATCGATACAGCCCTCCGTAGGGCTGGATTGTGGTGGAAAATAGTCGTCAACACAGTCAGACACGGGTGTATCGGTTTTGGGGTCAGTTTCAGTGTTATCCAATTGAGGAACAGAGTTAATTTGATCAGTCGTGTTACTGGTTGGAGAATTTCCATGTTGCAAGTCAACTTGTAGGACCTCAGGAGAAGCAATGTCACTTTCGTTAATCATTACCCAATCATCGTCCTTTTTGAAATCATCTTCGACTTCGATTTCGCAGCAGTCTGATCCGGGGAGGTCTTGGTCATCGAGGTAGTTTAAGGAGCTGCCGTTAGCGAATGATAAAACGTCGAAGAGACCTTGCAAACAAGGTCTGATTGCTTCTTGGTCTTCCGTTACCTTAACATCTTCATTTCCCTCAATAATTTCCCGATCACGGGAAATTTCCGGCTCATGTTTGTCAGCGGTATCAGCGTCCTCCGCTCCTGGGAGGTCGTCATTATCAAGATAATCCAACGAGTTTCCGTTAGCAAAAGAAAGGATGTCGAAAAGACCTTGGATATCAGATTGATCATCATCGACAGGAACCAATGTCACTTTCTGGGAATCAGAATCATTTTGTAGATCTCCAGAATTCGTAGTATTTACTGAGACGGAGGAGACAGCACCTGTTCCAGTTACACCATTGTCTGTATCTGGTTTGGAGGTTGGAGAAGAGGACGAGTAATCAATCCCACCATGTCCATACCCGTTTGCCAATCGCACAACACCCATAAGATCATTGATATCATATTCGTATGTAGCGGCAGTTTTTTTATCCGTTTCATCTCCGGTTCCGGAAATAGATAGTTTTGTCGATGTCGGTCTTAGAGAACTTTCATCATCAGGCATCTTATGAGTACTAGAGTCTACTATTTCAGCATCCAAAGTATTCTTTTCTTTGTTCGGGGTTTTGTCAGACTTAGCGTCTTTCGTGTCATCTGAAGGCAATCTTCCTGAGGCTAGCTCCATCATATCGAAAAAGCTGTTAGTGGTAGCGACTGGTTTAGGGTCGTTCACATTTCCATCTTGGTGGAAAGATTCCACAGCGTCCATGTTAATCCGTTCTTCCACCTATTGAAAACGGAATGATAGAAGTAGAACATTTAAAAGATTTGCACTTGCAGAAAAAAACCTAACATAAAGGGCTAATCCCCCTAGGCTACACAATACATTGACAAGCAATATTTGATGATAAAAAATTGTAAAAAGGAATTTTCTTAAATTGTTGGAATATTGCAAATGCACTCGAGTGCCCCCCCCCCCCGGATGTAAAATGGAGCTAGATATATTGCCAACACATTTTCAAAATATTGTGAGCACTTTAAATAATATTGCCGGCACTCGCCAATTTACTCTACGGCAATATGTTGTGCAGTGTAAGCCCTTTAAGTCGTGGAACAACACTAATTTTGACAAACTAGATCCAATTCTAAGACTTAAGAAAAAAGAAATCTTAAATTAATATAGTCTTTCAGTTTAAACCTCCAAGCAAGTAACAAATAACTAATAAATATAACTAATACTAGTTTTTATGAAGAAAGCTAGGGAATACTACAAGACTTAAACAAAAAGTTTTCAAGAAGAAAAGTAAAGGAGTGTCAATGATCCTCCATACGAAATACTTTTTAAAATGCAAAATCACTACGGTTTAAAGTTTATTACCTTCTTTGAAGATGGGATAGGATCATCCAAGGTCAGGCGGTTCGGAGAGGTAGGTCTGATGGATGAGGGTGGTACACAAACGGTAGGCTTGTGCGTACTTCCTCCCGGTCCATCCTTTCCATCCTCGATAGGATGGAAAGGTTCCACTTGAGTAACAAAATTGGTGACGCAGTCGTCCTCAGTGGCGGCAACACGATTGACATTATGGGAGCCTGTAATAAGGAAAAATTATGTTTTGTTTATGTTTATGTTCTAGAAATAATACAAATACTCACCCAAATAAATGTTCAAACTCTTGTCACAAAATCGTAAATACAGCACATGGAGAAACGAAACCCGAAATACAAAGAAAAATACATAACAATAAAATTATTGGAAACAACACTACTGAAAAACTAATCAAATAACCCTATTTTAAATTTTACGCCTAAAGCTCTATTGTACATATAGTAATCACATGTAAAGAAAAAGACATACATGTCGGTGGTAACAAACTCTCCGAAGATAACAGAAACATACAAGAAAACTGCAACGCTCATCAATTTCCGAAAAAAAGAGTTCTAGTAAGTAAGTAACTATTTATGTACCTTAAATCCCTGAATCCTTCTTAAATCCACTACTTAATCACTAAAATTCTAAAAATTTATACAATCACAAAAGAATACTTCAATAACGTTTCTCAAAAAATTATAACTTACATGGTAAGTCTGGCTCTACACGGCTTGACGGCCCCGCTTCGTCCGTTTGTGGTCTTAGTCGAGCCTGCGATAGTTCGTCGTCCAACGACGGTGCCACGCGGCTCCGGGAGCGCTTTAGCCTCTTGATAAGGCTCAGCCTTGATGATTTTGAAGACGAAGGGCCTTCTGGTTTCGTCACGAACATTGCCGTGAAAAAAGTAGTAAAATTTGTGAGAAAATTTTGTGTACCGGTGGTCGATTCACGCTTGACGCGCTTGCGAAACATTTTCGGCCGTGGCAGACCAGCCATGGTCGAAAAACAACAAATCAGTAACCACCAAAATAAAAATTGATAAACAGCGACGGATACTTCTTTACAGCAGCAGTGGTGATTTGAAATGAAAACATAAACTGTCGTGATGTCAAGAAGTGTAGAACCAGTAACAAAAAATATTTGACGTCAATTCCATTTTGTAAAAGCTTTATAAGTCTTAGTTGAAATTGACGTAACCATTAGTTACGCGACATTTAATTTTGAATTGGATGTCATTTAATTTTTTGTTATCTGCAGAACTCGAAAATTACTGGATTGCCTAGATTAGAAATCCTCAGGATAGCTACAGAGGATTTGTTTTTTAAAGTTTAACCATATTCAATATGAAGGGATATCAAAGTTTCTCATCGATGTTCTGAAAATTGGAGAATACTTTACGTTTTGCGTTTTATAAAATATGTTATCTTCTAATGATAAAAGGTTTTCGATGTAAAGGATTTTTTTAAGTTCAGCGGGCATCTCTACCATTTTGATTTCGAAGCTTGTTACCACGGGTGATGAAAAATATTAAAGAGGGAATCTTTACTCGATCAGTGGAAGCCTATTCTTTATTAACAGGGTTGCTGTGGTATAATGGTCATTGACCTTGGTTACTGCACAGGCGACTTAGGTTCGATTCCCACTCGCAGCGGTTCACTTGGCAAGTAAATGAGCCTTCGCCCGGGTCGACCCATGCCATGTGAGAATTAAATAGAAATTAACATCTATCACAATACACCGACCCTTCACAAAAAACAAATCAATATACCTTTATACAGTATTCTTTGAGAGCTCGAATACAACACAAAGCTTTCTGATAATGTTGATCTAAGAACGATTCAGTCACCAAACGCATAATAATTGCACAAATCTGTCTGCATGCTATAGAAATAAGAGGGGGAGAAAGTGCCTACTTCGCAACATTTAAAAAGAACGACAAATTTCAAAAAGAAAGACAAAATTTCTGAAAATGAAACTTGTTAACCATTTAAATGATCTTCCACTTATTACACCATTTAAAGGACCCGAGTGGGGAAAGAGTATTGGGTATCCTATCAATCTCATCTACAGATTTTTTACACCAAATTCGGCCTTTTTAGGTCCACGTCATACGTGCTAGCTCAAATGTGTAGAAAGTAACTTAAAATCCATGGTTTAGTTTTTTGTGATGAATTTAAAAAATACTTTGTGAAGACCAAGTGAGTACCTTCTGCTCTCTCGTCTTCGTTGGATGCGTTTTCTATCAAGTTTTTGAAATCGTCTACAGGGTCTGTTACACTGATCTGAAAAAAAAATATGAATTTAATCATAAGGTCTCGGTCATAAGGTTGAGGATGTACAAAGGTACCAGTACTTAAAAAAATGTTACACTACTCTGCATCAGCTCACTTGTGCCCAAGTTTGAAGCATGCTTTAGTAGGGGGGGGGACCTTTAGGGTGCGTAGCGTGGTTCGTGGGGAGCAGTCGCATGTGATTTTTTCGAAAGTAGATAAAATTTTGAGACTTTTTTGAGAAAGCAAAATAAGCCTGCCAAGATTTTTAAGAACAAAAAACTGACGTTACAGGCATCAACTCTAAAAATAACAAAAGTGAACGTTTTTTCAAAGTTGAATTAATTTTCATTGTTTTAGGGGTTAATGGTTTTGCCTACAACGTTAATTCTTTCAACCATAAAAACTTTTGCTTGGTCCAATTTGCGGGTCCCCTCTTACAAAGTTTCTTAATCCTATCTACTTTCGAACCAACCACTTGTGTTTGCGTCTACGAAAGATGCTACGGATCCTAAGGGTTTGCCCCCCCCCCCAGGAAGCAATTAGACAATATTGGGAACGGGGACGTGCCGCTGGTCAGGGTACCTTTTTAGGCTCTGAAGATATCTGATAGGGTCCAAAATTTACTAATTTTCAAGATGATTTTTATCGATTTTTCGTTCTGACAGGGCCCCAAATTTAGCAGATATTCATATCTGACAGGATGTCCACTTTTCAAACTCAGGCGGCACGTCCCCGTCGGCTGCTCCCGTCAGCGCCCCCTACCGGGTTTGTCCCCTACTATTTTTCGCATATTATCGATATTATGTCACGAAACCTTTTTCGAGAAATACTAGAAACCTTTTTGACTTGTTCTTTTCCAGCTACGTCATTCAAAGCAAATTCTTCTTTTTGTTGAGATGCTGAATCAGCAGATTTTTCTTCGTCTTTCTTTTCATCGTTACCGACGTCCCTGTGGAAGAAATTTTTTCCTTGAAATTGAAATTTTGTTTTTTTTGGTATCAAACTGTCTATAGTTCATCCCAGAGTGTAAGACAACCCTCAAAAGAACGTCCATATGATGTAAACTTCTGAAGTTTAATCAGTGTGTTTGCAATAAGGGATGATTGAGAAAAAATTCCTGTCACAAAATATAAAAGTATAAAAGTATGAAAGTATATAAAAGTATGCGCTAAAAGGGATGTGTAGTAGACTCCCGGTTATTCGAAGTAAAGGAGCTTTCGAACAAAAGCCTTATTTGGTCGTGCACAAGAAAAATCAGCGAATAACTCGTATATGACTAGTATACATAGTACTTTACAGAAGTAATAAAGTATTCACACTCACTTGAAAACGTCATTCTTTTTCTGTTCAACTTCTTTCAATGGGAAGAGGTTCTGAAATGGATAGATGCAGAACACAATGAATAATCTATTCTGATTGGTGGGAGCTTCAAAAGCAGTTGACACGAAACTCTTTCATAATTATCACACGTGTATAAGGGACGTTAGATGGAGGCGCCATTTTGTAACATTCTATTGTGGCACATAATCAATGACCTTTATATACCCCTGGACCAAGCTATGGATCCGCCATCTTTGATCGAAGCTTTTTTTGAATTGGTACCCGTAAAGAAGCCATTGCAGTGTTAAAAATTAACGTCTAATGGGCTACATCATCAAAAGTTTTTGAGGGAAAGTAGATCTAGCGCTCTCGATACATTTACACCGCTATTGAGTAGTGTCGCCATTAGTAGGGTACAACTTTTAAAAAAAACTCCAATTAAAGATTTTGCTTGGCCGGGATTGAGAAACTTGGTCCAGGGTATATAAAAGTCAGTGGACATAATACTGAGTTGGCCTGCTTTTTGATGATTTATGATAGCGCTCACAAATATACCAATGTCTATCGGTAAAATCAAAAAGGGGTACAAGTGGCTCAGGGTACGAGATTAGCAAACTTTCAATTCTTTCAATAGTTTCCTCAGACAGTTGATTCATAGAGCCAGAATCTAAAATAACTCATCGACAGTTATTTGTTTATATCCTTTTCACTCAAACATTAAAAATATAAAATACCTTACTACACGAATATTACTAGTCATTTTATTAAGACGAATTGAAAAATTTCGTTTTAATAAAAACCCCCTTAATTAAAACCAGCAATGTGTCCTTGAAAAAGCAATAAAATTCGTGTTCATTTTTTGCGTGTTAATTTCAAGGCCGTTGAATACTTGGAAAGTGATATTCGTGTAATAAGGTATATTTTGTTGTGGACACAAATTCTTACTTTGAGACTATTGAGCGACGTTTCGCATCTGGTTGCTGTCTCAGGTTTTACTCTAACCATTCTAAAAATGATGATGAGAGGTTAATGAGTTTAAAAGTCATTTGATCGTTTGCGATCGAAATAAAAATTTTGGAAGAGTGATCAAAACATCTAAGGGATATGAATAAATCATCTCTCGGGGAAAGTCTTTCCAGTCAATTCAATTGTGTTTACGAGAAAAATCAGAAATCAGTGCTAGGGCTAACAACATTGAAGAAGCAAAAGGAAATTAAAAGAAGCAACATTCTACGGAGAATATTGGTACCTTGTGATGTAAGCTTCGATGTCTGGTAATTCATCTTGATTATCGTTCAATGCTCTCGATTGAATACACTGAAATGCAAAAAATATTATATAAGATTAACAAGAATTTCAAGTTCGCGCCAAATCATGGATACGATATAAGAATTCCAATAAGGTGGTCTAGTGACCAGAGGGAGATTCGATCTGGAAATGACACACCCTAATAACCACATATGAGCAGCTATGCTTAAGAGTCTCATCTGAATGCAATCAACTCCGCTTGAAGAAGCCTTAATTTGCTCCAAAAAAATCTCCCACCTCCTTTAACCCATTTAAAATTGCTACTAGCATCATTATGAGATCGTTTTTTTACCGGTAGTTCTGGACCTAGGAGAACTGCTGTCCATGCTTTCCTGTTTTATTACCCCCTCCCAAAGAAAAGTCATAGTTGGGGCATGTGATACTCTAATACAATAATGACCGGTTAGTGAGGACTGTACTGAGCAATATTGGCCGAGGTCAAGTAACGAAAACCGAAAGGTCAAGGGAAAACAGGGGGGGGTCAACATCCAGATACCAGACCCATAGCCGGGTGGTGGTGTCTTTTTTTCCTTTAAAAGTCTGAAAAGTCAAGTTGGTATTGATGGGGGTGGGTCCCCCTTTTTTTAGAAAAAAGAGTTATCCTCAGTTGGTATTGATACCAAAATAGGGGGTGGGTACCCCTTTTTTTAAATGATATGATTCAGAAAGTTGGTATCCATATCAAAATGACAGCAAAACTTTCCTAATTTTAGCCCTTATAGCTAGAAAATACCCCGGGGTACATATCAGTCTAAACAGGTTTCAATTGGATTTGTTTTAGCTTTTGAGTATAATGACTGTAAATGGAGTAATAAGTTTAAATGACTTTGAAGTTTGTTTATTTTGGACTTTTTCGATATTTTCAAGTTTTATTTTTGATCAAGCCTGAAGCAAAAGCATTTTTTCTGTGATAGCATTTGGTAATGAGTGAATCTATTCTGTTCTAAAGTTATGTACTAATAATAGCTTCTCCTAGTTTTTGCACATCAATTATATTCAGATAATATTGATTCTGATTGATTTTGCTAGCTTCATTGGGTTTGTTTTTATTATATTGTCAGTTTTCAGTCATTTTCTATTTTAGCATATGACATTTTTTGTGTTGTGTTGAAGAAAGAGTATTTCAAAAATGAGTTTTTTTGAAGTTTCTCTTAGTACCCTGTTTGTGTGGGAGGGGGTGGGTTCCCTTTAAACAGCTTTAAACTCAAATTTGTCAGATTGGTATTGGTACTAAATTAGGGGGTGGGTCCCATGATATTTTGTCAAATTCAAAAAGTCATGTTGGTATCGATACCAAATTAAGGGGGTGGGTCCCCCTTTTTTCTGAAAATTATGATTTTCAAGTTGGTATCGATACCAAAATAAGGGGGTGGGTCCCCCTTTTTTCTGAAAATTATGATTTTCAAGTTGGTATCGATACCAAAATAAGGGGGTGGGTCCCCCCTTTTTCTGAAAATTATGATTTTCAAGTTGGTATCGATACCAATTTTGGGGTGGTGGTGTTAACTTAGCTCAACAGGTCAAAAGTCAGGTTTTTGGGCTATGGGTTGGTATTATAAATGTTGACCCCCCCCCTGGGGAAAAGAGATCAAAAATTGTTTTATTTTCTGACGTCAGAAACAAAAAATGAGAGAAATGATGTGAACGCATTGATCATTTTCATTTGAAAAAGTGACGTCACAATGAATTTTCCTAACGACGAGCAACTCTGGGCAGTGTAGGCCCGTCGTCATGCGAAAAGAACCAATTGCATTGCGCAAAAAGCCGTGTAGCCTGCATTGAAAAAGTAACCGGTTAACAATGTACCAGAGTGTATCTCACGTTTATCGCTTCGTAGTACACTCTGTGCGCATTGTCTGTTTGATAAAAAAATTCCCGTAGGGAAACCTATGCGATAAAGTATGATTTATAAATAGCAACACTGCTTAGCCGTAGATACTGGGTCTGTGTACAGACAAGGCAGGTGCATAGTTTATTTGAAAATTTGAATGGCATTTGATGGTTTAAAAGATCCACTTTATCAATAAGTGGTTTCAAATTGTATACCTGACATTGTCGTTGATTGACCGGATTAAGTAATTCTTTTGGTTTGTACTGTTCCTCATTATTCTTTGAATCTTCATCTCTGAAAATATAAACACGAAGTTACAGTTGCCGCTCTCTAATCTGACGTTCTTCTATTTGATAATATTGAAACCCATCGTCAGCAAGAAACTCTCATAAACGGTGCTCCACTATTCGATGAAAATCCATTTCTCATTGGATATCGAATTAAGTAGAGAGCGTCAACTTTGTTTAAGACCAACGAGTAGTCGTCACGGTAAGAGTCGGCGTAATAGTAAAGAGAGTACATAAAATGGTTTTATTTACGTCATCACGGTTAAAAATTAGTGGGGTAGACGATGTATTGTGAGGCGTATCCCAAAAGTTTCTTGTTTTCATCTTGAGGTAGTAGACATAAATGCTGCTTGTCTAGGTCTAAAAAGGGGAATAGGATATTCATGGGCAAAAGATTTGAGAGCGATTCCGATGACACAGAACGCGCTCATCATGACATGAGTCGTATTTTGATTTAAGGTTCTGGCAAACAGTGTGCTGTTACTTTTATAATGTCCGGTACGTTCGTTTTTCAACGTTAATTCAACATTATATGAGTTATGGATGTTAAATGGACGTTGAAATAACGTTGCGTGCCAGCTGTATTCTTACTTCTTGATGTCGATATTTTCAACGAGCTTCATGTCATCAATTAGATTATCAACAGCTGCGTCGTGTTGCTCTAAAAACAAAGAACATCAGTTCATCTGGTAACATCCCTATCATTCCGTCCTTTGGCATAAGCATAAAGGCCGCTGACCACTCAGCATTTATGTATGGAGTACTATGCTTATTATGTATCAATTTTTCATGACAAGGCTATTATATTTACCCACTCAGCATGGTCGGCGAAGAAGGCACACGGCTCGGGCGCTTTGGTCGCTGAACGCTTTTCTCATTCCACTGATCCAAAATAAAGGGCAGATATGCTGCACATTCTTTCTTTCTTCTATTGTTGATAAATTTTTGCACATGGTACAAAAGAGTTAAATGTCTCTTCTGATTGGCTAATTAAAAAAGAACAATAAGGAAGCTGCACAGCTTAGCGAAAAAAAATGCGAAACTCTTGTTGCGCTCAAAGCGACAGCCTTTAAAGGCTTAATTTATGTAATTATTAATTAATTAAGCCGTGCGCCTTGTTCGCCGACCATGCTGAGTGGGCAAATATAATAGCCTTGTCATGAAAAATTGATACATAATAAGCATAATACTCCATACTTCTAGAGAAAGCTGCCTATAAAGCCATCGATAGATTTAAAAAGATGTTACGATTAGGAACCGTGTATCCAGGGGGGGTGAAGCAGTTAGTACAAGACATCATGCCGGTTAGTACCGTGGTGGTGTGCCATATGAATTGGATAAAATCACTTAGTACTCAGATGTACTAACTGCAAAAAAGGGTGGTCCCCTGCTAAAAATTTGCCAAATTTTGGTACTAACTGTGTAAAAAATAGGATTTTGTGAGAAAATTAAAAAAAAAGACCGTATTTTACCAAAAAAATTTTTTGGGAAGTAGATTATTTTTTCAAATTTTCGAAATTTTTTTTTTAAATCTTAAAAACAATTTGCTGGTTGCAATAGAAATTTGATTTTCCAAAATGTTATTTTTTGCTATTGAAAGCTATGGAAAATTGAATCATTTTTAAGATATTAAATTTTATTTTATTTGATTTTATTGAATTTATGAAGGTCGAAAGCCTTTTTCAAGGCTAAATTCAGCTAGTACTAACTGTACTAAGTGTACCAAGGTGGTGGTGTTTCTAACTTCTTCCGAGAAAGCAATTAGTAGGCATGATGTCTTGTACTAACTGCTTCACCCCCCCTGGTGTATCGATCATTTTGTCAGAGTATGAAAACCGCTACCCACACGTGAAGATTTCAAGATAAGAAACTTTCAATGATAATGTGATGCAACTCTCAATTTTAACAAAATGCCAGCCCAAAAATGTATCCTTATGAAATGAATATACTCTTTTCGTCTTACATCAGTTGAAACTATTTCGAATCGTATTTTAACAAGGATTTTCGGCAAAATTAAGTTTTATCAAAATCAACCGAACAGCCCCTTACTGTTCTTATAAAGTTTTAAATTCATGTGCTTTGCTAGAAAGAAAAAGAAAAGCCGCTTTGAATAGATTTATAAAAGATTTGAACGACCATTTAGGGCATTATCGAGACGCTTTCTCTCCATCTATATCTTTATTACCTTCATGATCATAAGATTCCACTTTCCGGACTAACGTTGCCATTGCCACTACCACTTTTCTACCGGAAAAAGATCAGAACTCCGGATAGTTGAAAATGAGCTTCGGAAAGCTATGCTGTTTCGTAAGTAAACACAAGATTTTCCGTGACCTTTAGAAGAAAAAACCCTTCCGGAAATTTTCTGGAAAACTCTGTGGAATCAGTCCGGGAATTGGAATCTTATGCAAAACGACAATACCACCATTAAAAAACAGAAGGCACGCCGCAAAGAAAAACTGGGAAAATTGAATTGATTTCCAAACTCTTGACATTCATGTCTTTTTGGGAATATGATATGCAATCACAAGAAAAATTCACACCTAATTTTTAGTGCTGATTACAATATTGCTACTGAAATTAATGTTTAACTTCAACTTTTTTTAAGCAATTAAATATCAATATGTCCGTATATTCGGTAAACTATTTAATTTTTGGGCCATTATCATCTTGAATATTTTGTAAAGTAAATTTTAATGAAAGGCGTGTTGTGTTAAAAAAGACACTCTCTTGTTGATGTGGTTAAAACGGGAATTTTTTTGATACAACGCAAAAAAAATATTCCCATGAATTGTTATTTCAGAATCCTTAATAGAGCTGGTATTCCAAGGTTTCCAGATCAGTAGTTAAAGGCGTCTATTTTTTCCCTCTTTTACGCAAAATCTTGGTAATGAAGAAATTTCATTCTTAAATTTTAGAATTTCGCCAAATATTTATCTATGTTCAAATATTTTTACCCAGAATTTTGGAAATCACGTCAAAATTAAAATTCATGTTAATTTAAAGGCCTTTCATTAAAACCAAGCTGTAGTGTCCTAGAAAGAGCCAAAAAAATCGTGTTGATTTCAAGGTGAATAATTTCCCTTCTCGTATTCGTGTAAAAATGTATTTTCCAGCCAATTTGGTCCGATTTAGACAATGTGAATATATCGAGAAAAATTATAAGAGGTTTTAAAGTGGAATCCTCCTCCGGTAATTATATCTGATAAAACAGCTTTGAACATTCCCATAAAAGGAAACTTATAAAAGAGTTCGGCACTAAAGTCCAGCAAACAAAGTGGAATTCAATAGGTGACTGTCACAAATTCCCTAACACCGGTAAAGGTAAGAAATTTGTAAAGAAAAGGATTCTGAACATCTCAAGATTTTATTAACCCACTTGCGTGTCTGATTTTTAAAATACATCGAGTCTTGTAAAAAAAAATTTGATTTTTGTACATAACGAATCTACATATATCAGATGTACGAATCCCCTCAACCCCGCTCATCCAGCCATTAACAAAACTTTATGTACCAGAGTCTGCATAACTGGAGAAAATTGCGCTTCAACTATGAAAACTAAACACTGTTGGTACTAAAAGTCAACTCCATCTAATGCCCACAAAATATAAATTATCATATAATGGTGCTAGTTTTTTTCCCTTTAGCAACGACAATGGTAGCTTTAACAAGAAAATCAAACGTGGTCAAAATCCTGGTCCTTATGGCGATTTGTGCAATCGGTCAATACGAAGCATCAAATCTCATTGAAAAATGTAAGAACAAAGCTGTTCCTTTGTGTCCCATAAAAGATGACTTCTACGCATGCGTTCAAAGCCTTATGGAAAAATGTCTGGATCGGTCAGATGCATATGGACAAAGAATTGGCTTAGGTTCACTATCGTGCGCTATGAAGACTCTCGATGTTGAAGTCTGTTGGGATGAAAACCTTTGTCAACTCATCACTCTCGTATATCATGAATGCGTTTAAACTGATCTTAAGGAAAGTTGTATTATCATATATTTTTATTGAAAGAAAAGATATAAGGATTTGCAATCAGAAAGATTATCCATGATTCTTTATGCTTTAAAACCTTTTACAGATATTCTACTGTTAGGGACCGCAATGATTTTTTCAAATTGTTTTTAGCGCATTGAAACCATGCTCATTGGAAAGAGCATCAAAAAAGAAAAAAAATGAGGGGTCATTCATCAAAATCGGCCAAGCCGTTCTCGAGATATGAAATTTTCTATCTCCTGAAAATGACCCTTTTTTTGGAACGATTTTCGAGGATTTTTGGAAAAATCATGGTTAAATAGGTTTAAAAGTGAAAATCCGGGGGTTATGTCGAAAAATACATTTTTTGCAATAACTTTACTTCTATTAATGCTATAACATTGAAACTTGGCACGAAGGTTCTCAAGACAAAGTTTTAATTTTTTATCAATTTTTTTTTTCAAATCGTGTATTTTACAGACCGGAATATGATATTTTACAGACCAGGCATATTTACCAGCAATTGGGCAAATTCAACAACCAGCATGGGATTAGAAAGAAGACATATATTGGATTAAACCAATTTAACATTGTCGTATTATTGGAAGTGAAATTTACTGACCAGATTTTCCTAACAGTTTTGTTAACAGAGTTTACGGTCGGTCCTTAAAAGGACTTAAGACAGTCAGCTCTCTCCCAACTTTTATTCACAATTAAAATAGGCAGGGCAAAAAGTTGGGTGTGGCCTTAATTAGAGCTAAGTACACCCAGCAGTACTTTCTCGGGTTTAAATTTACATGGACGAGGTATACACTCTCCATATCTCTTTCATTTTCACTCAAAAAACAGATCATTCTCAAAAGTAAGTATATTTATTTAAAGCTTACCAGTGACTTTCTTTTGATTAAGTGGTGGGAAAACGTATGATCTCATATCTTCTCGGAAGGGTAATGCAATGAAAATCAATCCCTGTCGTCAAAAGAGAACATAAAACATAACAGCTAATTCGAACTGTTTCTATTCAAATTTCTCTATAATCCGAATAATTAATTTTCATTCCCCGTCGAGGAGATACGCTCGTAGAGTGCTTTCTATAATTCGAATCTCTCCGTAATTCGAGCTAATGATATTCCCCGTTCGAGTTCTTACTAGCGAGAGTCAGTTGTATTATATTTCTAGCCTTAATTTTTCCAAAATCATTAAGGTTTATTTTTTTGAGCAACCAAACATTTGGTTTGACGTCAACGAACACAGTGGGCCCAGAGGTGGAAATAGGGAAAAACGAAAGTTAAAATTTTGCTTTATTAATATAATTTATGGAATCTTGAATAAATTTCTGATCAGATGCCAAAGTTTCAGGTCTGTATCTGATTTGTAACTCAAGTTATGTGGCTCCAAAGTTGACTGAAAACCAGATTTTGATGAAAAATCAAAAAAAGTGAAAAATGCATATTTTTGAAGATTCTGAACTAAATTCAGCTTCTAAATCAGTTCATTTTGTGTGATTACCTTAGAGACATTATATTCTAAAGAGAAATTGCTTAAAAGGTATGTATAAATGTCCAAGAGCGAGAAAAAACTCAAATTTTCAATCGAAATTCTCATCACGAAAATGCTTAAGGTAACCACAAATGTCCAAATATCTCGAAAACCGCTAAGAGTCACATATCAAACCATTATGTTTTGAAAACTACAGACACTAACCTTTCTAAAAATGCTGGAGTTTTGATGTGACACTTAGCGGTTTAAAAGTTCAAATTTTGCCTGCATTTTCCAAGCTAAAAATCTCAATTTTCATGATAAATCTCAAAAGAAAGTCAAAAGTTGAAGTCTACTATTTTCTATCTCATGTAATGTGACCCTAAGGCTCTATGAAAGCCTTTATAATACAAAAATTGTAAGAAATAGTTTTTTGTTGCTCTCCCTCTCCCTATTTCCAAACTTTTGCCATCTGGGCCCAGTGTGGCGAAAGTTGCCTGACTTCTGGAGTCGCTATTAATGGTAAAATCAGCTTTTTTAGTCGAAAAACACAAGAAAAAGTCCTTCCCTAGAGGCTAGCTGGCATCATCAAATCAAATAGGTGTTAAACAAATTGTCTTTCTTTGTTGTTGAATTTTTCTCTCAGTCATGAACCGTTACCACAATCCGTATTGACAATACACCTTTTCGACCGTAGCCGCTATAATTACCACACGGGCATTTTTCCCGTTTTACTACTCTAAAGCCGTCCCAGTCTTTTTTTCACACCTCCAGTCAATTGAAAATGGTCGAAAAGGTGTAAAACTTTTACCGTAACCGACGAATCTTTTACTGATAAGATGGATAGCCGTGATAAATTTAAAAGTCTAAAATAAAAGAGCTAGAAAAGAATGTAAAGATACAAACCTCATAGGAGCTTTTGATGTGAGGCGCAAGAAATCCAAGTTTAGGATCAGTATTGCCACGAGAGACATAACGAACAATGGCTACCATATCCTTTTCTTGTAAAGCATGACATAATGATGAGAAAGCAACTGCGGCGTGCTGAAAACATAAATATGTCAAAAAATATGTCTAAAACAAACACGGTAATAAACGAATATCGAGAAATAAAGAACTACCTTACAATTGCATCTATCAAGTATATTCTTCTATTTATTTCACTGCTATAAAACGGAAGATTATAATGGGCTGTTCCATTAAAAAAACGATACAGAGGGTGGACGAACTTCTACAAGTCAAAAAGAAATTATTGAAAATGTCTGGATATCCCCTGGAAATGGCAAAATTTGCAAAATTACCTTTGGAAAAATTATTTCCATACCTTAAAGTGAGATTTGACGAACTTAAATCAGTCTTTTACCGTCTGGAAATTTTAGAATAACTTTTTACCCCCTTGGAAAAATGAAAAGCAAATTTATCTTGGATTACCCTCTGGAAATGTTCGTCCACCTCTGTGTATGGATATAAAATGGAATGGTTCAATCTGGGGCTCCGGCTTTCAAGACAAAAGTCCCTCATTATTGTGTTGAACGGTGAAAAAGAATGCGGCTATTGTATTTTGATCTTTCGGACTTGGTCCGTTCTCAAGGAACATTATGTGTATTTCAATTGACGCTCTTGATTTTCAAGAGAAATCAGAATTTTAATGGAATACTGGAGCGTATTGGATGGTAGGAATTCTCCATAACCCTATGAATACTAGGTAAATATGGACGAGTTTCAATGTTTTGATTTTGTACGGGCGAAGTGATGTGAGCGGGCGATTGCACTTGATTATTGGAGGCAAAAGACTTAAGATTTATATGGAGGCAAGTGAATCAATCAAATCAAATTTTTGATAACTACCAGTCATATCTCTTCGAAATTCATGAATGGTAAGCCTATATACCTCTGAGAAAACATACTAAAATTTCTTTTCAAAAGTCCTACCAGAGACTTCGTCAAAAAAAAATCTACTTGTCTCCAGCTATAAATATTGGTCTTTCTGCCTCCAAAAACTTTGGCAGTAAGTCACGTGAGTAAACAAGAAGTATCACGAATGCCGTCTATAGAATTTTAGTGAATGCCATGGCTAAAATATCAAATGTTGAATTAAAGAGAGTGCCAACTGCACATCCAAGATAGAAGAAACAGTTCTTCACTTTGAGCATGAAGGTAATAAAGATATAGATGTAGAGAAAACGTCTCGGTAATGACCTAAATGATCGTTGAAATCTTTTATAAATCTATTCAAAGCGGCTTTTCTTTGATGTACCATCATTGGAAGCAAAAAAATCCGAAATATAAATTTATAAGAACAGAAGTGAGAATGTTATCCTGATTGAAATAAACATTTTATGCAAAAAGTTCTCGTTCAAACGCGATACAAAATAATTTTCTCAAAGTAAGGTTACAATAGTTCTATGATTTCATATCCATGTATTTTTGGGCGAACACTGTGCAAATTTTGAGAGTTTCAGCACATTTTCCTTGAAAATTTCTTCATAATAAATCTTTACGTCTGGAAGGGGGCTTTCAAATTCTGATGGATGATTAATTAAAAGGTTACCTAATCGTAATATAGAATTCTTTTTGAAATTTATCGATGATTTTATGAGAGGGGACCCTTAGAAATATAGGATTTTGTGCTTGTTACGGCAAGCTTTTTCTTATTTTGATCAACAGCTATTATTTTAGTTGTTAAAAATCCGAAATCTTTTTATTCAGTTTTTTATGAACTTAAATATTCCCATAAGTGCACACAAAATTGATCACTTTTTCCCATTGCAATCAAGGAGCCGTTTGCTTCCGATGATTAGGAACAATGAAATAAAAGGAGTTCATTCGCCATCTATTTCTTATTACCTCCATGCTTTGAGAAAAAAGTTACCTCATCACCAGGCTGTGGAGTTAAGATATGACAAACATCTCGTGTGTACAACGCTCTCGGTACATTTTCCTTGGAAGTAAATCCCAGAACTTTACAACTTTTAGTGGTCTGCATTTTCATTGATTTCTGGTCATCTGATGTCATAGGTACGATGGTTTTGCCATATCGGTATGCTGTTGATAAAGATCATATTAAACTACAATGAGGTCAATACGTTCAAGTGAGACTAATTCCAGTCTGTTCCTCTAAAGAATCCTGCATTGTAACACGCATGCGTAATTTGTTGTTTTTCGTTCTTTTTGTCTATTTTTAGTAAATGTAGGATTCTCCCTCTGCATTGGATTGACGTTCTTATTTTAGGTCTAGGAGTGTTTAAGAGTTAGTATTAACGTCAAACTCCGCCCCTTAAAACTCGTCACACGACGTTCCATAAACCGTCTAAACGGGATAGACGTTTATGCGCAATAAACGACCAGTACATGCAAGAAGCCTTACTCTATTTTACCTTGTGCTACGTTGTCCTTTTCAACTTCAGTACGATCTGTATCATTCAAATGGTATGTTCTTTGCATATCCACTCCCATTGTATCCCGGTTGGCAGCATGTTCTGCTAAAGCTGACAATTTCTTCCAAGATGCTGGACGCTCTTCCTTGACCTTGTAAAATTATTTGGATTCTTATCAAAATATATCAAAATTCAGTAAAAAATATCGTCAATCGAAAAAGAAAATAGATTTTTCGTCAATTCTTGGCGATGAGTTTCCTGGAAAAAAGAGCTAACTCGTTTAAGAAATTATTTCAATATTTTAGGTAAAAAAATTTTGATCAGTTGAAATGAGGAAGCATTGTTACCGATTGACTGTGCACAATTTTTAAACAGTGAAAGTTCCTTTGTTAGATATCCTTTCGTGCAAATTCCACGATGCCATACCATAGATTACTTAAAGACCACTTGTACATTGAGAAAGCACGATATACGTTTTTTATAAGAACAAACTATATAATAAGAGCATAAGGCTTCAATGGTCAAAATGTTAAGAACAAGTTCAGAACATTTTAAGGCTTTGCCGACTGTAAAACACACGATTTCTTAGAAAAATAGACAAAAATACTCATATAGTAGGGGGCCAAGTTTCTTGAAGTTCAAAAACATACCGACGTCAGTACGATCAAGACAAGATTTGACGTCAAAATCACAGTAGAGATGACAGTTAGTTGGTCTTAAAGCAGCTGTATTTCTTTGTGTGTTAGTTAGAGTTGTTGTAATACAATTTTTTGCACAAAATTTCATGCTTTTTCAGATGGTACCAATCATTTTCGTTTATTTTGATTTTTGAAAATAAGCTATTTCTCTACCTCTTATTTTCCCTTGCAGTTTTGCCTATGGCGTCACTATTTTGGTCACAAAAAAATTTCTCGGGCCTTAAAAATTTGACTCTTCTCGAAAAATTCTAATTATATACTATGTGAACAGGTTTCGTTTAGTCCTATAAAAGTTGCCACGGGACCTAAGACTTGGCCCCTACTACATAATATGATGAAAATAAAAACATGTTACGAGGCGTAAAACTCAAAAAGTTAAGAACATCCGAAGGCTTCAAAGGTTTAGGATGTTCTTATAAAAAAAGTATGGTCGGATAATTCATGAAATGCACCTTTGCAATATCTTCCACGGACCCAACAGCTGATTGGTTGAAAGTGACGTATTGACCGATTTTACGTCACTTACAACCAATGAGAAGACATTGCAATGGTGTATATCATGAATAGCGTTATACCTTTGTGTATGCGTAAACATTGATTTTAAGATTGGATCCGATATCAATAGTTCCTCTGAATGTTGTCACTTGTTTCTTTCGTCGTAATTCGAAGAAGGATAACATCGGTAACACGTCACTAAAGAAGAAAATAGGGATAGGTTACAGCCCTTTGAAGTAGGCCTCCATAATATATATACTTTTCCATAAGAAACACTTTTACAAGGACGTTCAGACACTGGCTGTTATATTTGAAACATTCTGAACTTTGGAATCTGTTTGTGTCCGTATTGGCTTCGTTCAACCGATATGGAACTTATGATCTTCTTTTCATGGTTTTGTCTCTTTTTGTATTTTTCTAAAGGAAACACCGTTCGTTCTTAAACGTTCGGGGACAATCAAGAACGAACTGGAACGCTACAGGATTTTCAAGGAACTCCGCTCCACTAACTTCTATTTTAAATCGATTTTGATGACACACATTTCATTCTTAAATATCTTTTTTCATCGGGCGCAAAACTGTTATTGAATCTGTACTCAAAAGTCAGCCTTTTTTGTCTCCAATGCAATTTATTCTGTGACAGACTTATCCAGTTGGTGCAACGTAAAACTCGCACCCGTTGAAACCAGTATTGGTCAATTTTCGTTCCCTCAAAACCAATAGGTGTTATAACAAAACCATGACGATAATAAAGTAAAATTTAAAATTAAATAAAGAATGCCCATGAAAAATGAAATTGAAATTGAAATTGTAATATCATCATCATTCTAATTATGATAGTTAAGACAAGACCATGTCTTTATTTCCAGTTATTCAAAGTTCTATCAAAAATCCCTTCATTAAAAATAAATGGTCTTATTCTATAAAAGTGTGGATAACTATAGAGATCGGTAAGGAATTTGGAACACTTACTCGATAGATATACCATCGCCATCAACTTCTTCTAAGACGTGATCAATACATCGGACACCTGTCATCTATGATAATAGAAAGTGGAAATTCATTGAACAAACTCTTTTCCTTGATAAGAATGATTATACAGTAGCATGATCGACTAAGATCGATAAATGCATAAATGTATTTTTACTTTCGAGGGCGGCGGAGTGAATGAAATGACTAAAATAACATATGCAGTTTTGATCTGCAAAATCGAGGACGCTTTAAAGTTCTGGTTTACCGTTGTCCTAGAATCTAGGACCTAGACAAATAAGAAGTTAATCTTCTCCTTCGCAGAAAATAATAAACAAATAAACTTTTGTTAATGATTAGTAGCGCCACTTGTCGACAGTCGAAAACGCACGAGGAACCAAAATTCGTTGGAGTTATTGTCAAATAACCCATTATAGAGACTATTACAGGGTATGTTGCCTGTATTAGACTTTTCTAGGTGCATTAAACTTTAAAATTTGTATGTTAGAGAAGAATACATACTTGTTGTTCGGTTAAAGGTTTTCTATCGAGTTGTTGTGGCTGTTGTTGTTGTTGGTCGCCTGATTCTTCATCACTGTCTCCGTCACCATCATCGGGGTTTTCTGGTCCACTAGTAAATAAATAGCGTTTGATATTTCCTTAACTCAAACAAATTTTCTAGTCCCTTTAAGCTTGGTACTCACTTGTGCAAAAAACTGCGCCTAAGTGCGTTTAAGTATAACTTAGTGCGGTGTCTTTGATGATCGCGTCGAAATATCAAAACTTTTTTATATTCGCGTTTAAGTGCGCCTAGCAAAATCAAGGCGTTTATGTGAGTCTAAGTGCGTCTAAGTGCGTTTAGCGAACGTACTCACTAGAAAGCAAAAATTTGTTCGACGTACTTAAACGCACTTAGACGCACTTAAACGCGATTTTTTGCACAAGTGGGTACCAAGCTTTCGCTGACAATGCCTTAGAACCTAACTACACATAACCCGACATTTCTCTAACTCCAAAAAATTTGTATTTTCCGTGCGTGTTTTAACTATAGACTCCACTGTGAGTTTTTCCTGTTAGACTAAAGTCAAAATATCGTAACGGGCTTCTGCCATTATGGGGAAAAACATGCAATTTGCGTTAGCAATTGCCTCTTCAAATTCGAAAATGTTTTCTTCCAAAATGTTGGGTTTTCGCTAAAACTTGAAAAACCTCTTGAAGAGTGTTTCAAAACACCTTGACTCTCAAAGTTACCTAGATTCCTGGGTGTGTCCAAAGCTCTACAAAAGGGCAAATTTGATGAATTAAAGTTTCACTGACAGAGGGTTATTACAAAAAAAATATAATTTAAAAATTTGATTGCTTCTGACGAGTTTGTGCTGGCTTGCTGTCTGTGCGACTTTCGAATTAGTTTCTTGCTTGGATTCCGGATAACTTGCACGGAAAAAATATCAAGTAAACAAAACAGGAGGCGGCTGATTCTCTCAACAGCTTTGGCTTGAGCCTCAGTATTTCGGTATGCTTGACATTTTCTTGAGATTATCAGAAATAGTCGATAACTATTCAAATAAAAAATGAACAGACTTACACGAAGATCAAATTAACATTGTTTGCTTTCATTCCACCAATGATTGTTTGGATTTGATCTGCATTAAATTCATGTCTCAATGTGGAAAACAATACCACTTTTTGATCCATTTTACGTCCACTGTAAATAATGAAAATAAACTTACTTATAGACAGATTAGGCCCGACGGAAGCAGAGAGACTGGAGAGAGTTCAGCTTCCCCACTTTTGAGAAAATGAGATTTTTCCTCGAATTCTTGGTCAATTTTATCTCATTTTCCCCCACTTTTACAGTTGTTCCACCGGGCCTGCAGAATCTTCTAAATAGCGACCTTTTCTAGATTGTATTTTGTTTAGACTTTACATTGATATTCTTCTACAAGTAAATGGATATACTGTCAGATTTATAGAGCTAATGTCGCTGGAAAGAGCAGCTCAAAAATTCAAAAACTTTAATAAGAATCATGCCTGGTTATGTATTAAAAATGCTTTTCAGAAAAATTATTAATATTGAAAAACAGGCTGATCATCTTTTTGGACATCAATAAAACATTGGAAATGATTTTAACCTGCATTTCGTATTCAAATGATCCAACGCTACCACTAATGCGTCGACGACTGGACAGCGATTAGATTGTCAAGGGAAATAATAAATATATTTGACAACGGAGGATAAAAATAATTATCCTTTCTATTTATACTAGACCGAATTTACCTCAAGGAAATCTCAAAATACAACCAGTGTTTTGTAGATAGTTTTGCTGTAGATTCTGCCCAACTTAAAATCTACCAATCAGGTGCCCACATTGGAAAAAATGAGTGGAGTAATATTGGTAGGAAGAGCGTAAATACGCTACTTTTAGAAAGGTTTAGTGTGACTACACACCAAAAAGTTTTATTTGAACGGTTTGACCTAATTGAAAGGATTTTTTAAAACGGTTCGGCCTATTTACCAGATTTCGCGATATGCTGACATTTCAAGAGTAAAATTTGAAATATCAGCCTAGAACTTTAATTTTGTTTCGAAGATAGCAGAAAAGTAATCAGCTTCAAAAAATTTTCACTATTCATTTTTTTCATTCCAAACATTTAATTAACCCTTTCAGTCCCAGGGGACCGCACTGCAGTCCCTTTGGACCCGTCATTTTTTCCCAGAGGACTGCACAGCGGTCCCTGACTTCTTTTTCAAATTGTGATGTTTTGGCGGGAAATAAAGGCATGTCTTTAAGTAGCTTTCAAAGACGATAAGATGCAAAAGACCGCGTAAAAAAAAGCTTTTTCGAGTAAAAAGTTTTGTTTACAAAAGTATTTACAAAAATTTTTGCAAGCAAAATCTGTAAGGCCGAAAATGGGATTTTTAAGAACTTCTATCAATCATTATGATTTTTCTATGAGGGCTAATCAAACAATTCTTTTTTCAGTTAGTAGATACTGTTGTGCTAAACATTTATCAGAAGAATGAATGGGTTTAAACCATTTTTTCATAAATAAAATTTTCATTGAATGGCAAAAAATTGCTGTTTTTATTTTTTTTCTGCCTTTTTCTGGTCACGTGACTCGCTGATGACGTCATTTTGGAATTTTTTTTCAATCAAAATGATCCTCATACTATGAGTGAAAAAGGGTGAAAACTTGAGAGGCCTAGGTTTAGTGATTCTATAGATATTGAAGCATAAGTAAAAGCATTCAAAAACTCATTTTACAGGTCTGGGAAAGTAGCTGTGAAAACTCTGGGACTGAAAGGGTTAAAAAAACTGGGAAAAAGTGGTTAACTTTCAGCAAGGAAAATTGAAGCTGCTACTCTGACATCAGCAAGAAAATGGAAAATATCGGTATGCACAGAAAGGGTTCAATTCCAACACTCTTTTATTAAGCCTTTCAAGCACCTAGAAGTGTGAAAGGTCTTTGTGCAGTAACTTAAGAAAGATGACTGTAGAAATCAAGTTTGGAAAAGGGTTTAAATTAAGGTCCAAGAAATGCATGATGATAAATCAAAAAGCAAAAAAGGATACAATCCCCACCAGTAGCTCCTATAAAGATAAAGAAAAAAAAAATATTATAATTACAGTAACTCAAAATTCTAAATTGAGGAGTTCAGAAAAAAGCTAGCTCAATCATCATATCAAACTCAATGATTGATTATGTAATTGTTCAGAACATACCCAGCTGGCACACAACGTTGTTTCAACGTTTATCTAACGTTCACAACGTGCATATAACGTTAGATCAACGTTAAAACAACGTTGTGTGCCAGCTGGGTAATTATTTAGATTGTTAAACAAAAAAATTAAATTCATGATACTTTCAGGAGAATAACCTCTCAAATACAACCATCCATCATATTCTGTTGCACTTCATTAAAGATTTTAAGTTTAAAGTTTATTTCTTAGAAAAGCGTAACACATTTATACCTGCCACGATATCATTATTGACAAATTTCAACATTTCGACATCAATGACACTAAGATCACGTGATATAGTGATATTCTCATAGTTTCCTTCACCGAACTGGTCGTGTAATGGATTGTTTGCCCCTTTAAATAAATAAATCAGATACACGTTTTTTTCTTAACTTTCTGAGTTTCAAGCCTAAAAATATTCTTAACATGTTCTTATATTTTCATCAATTTTTGAGTATTTTTGTCCATTTTCCTATTAAATTGCCTGTTCTAGGCTCTACAAAGCCCTAAAATGTTCTTAACTTGTTCTTAAAAATTTGGCCCTCGAAGCCTTATATTCTTATATAGTTTGTTCTTATAAAAAAACGTGTACACCCAGAGGTCAAAGCAAGGTTTTCATCTTAGACGGAAAATGGATTTTAGACAGCCAATCAGGACAGTTTCTTAAAATTTGGAGTATTATGCAGAATTTTGAGACTGAAAAGCCTATTCATATATACTTCGCTGAGATGAACAACTTTTATCACTGCACATCAGTCATTTTAATACTATTGTAATGTGTAATTACTACAGCTAATAGACACTTTGAATTCACTGAAAAAGTGAAGGGGTGTATATTTTCTCCGCTTTCTGAAGTTCTGTAGGTTTTCTTAAGGTGCAAGCTGCTGAGTCATAGCTTGTTATAATCTTGGCACTAGAGCTGCACGAAAAATCGAAGCACATGATGGCGATGTCATTTATGGTGATAGTGGCGTGTTTAAAATCAACCATTGGCAATTCAGATAAAAGAAAAATTTATCAACCTTCTGTTCCGAAGAGGATAAGTGCAGCTTCGTCTTTGTGTTTCTTTGTGTCTGTGAAAATCTGAAGATAAAATATAAAAAGATGTACTTTTCTTTCATGTTTCTTTGGCTGAAAAGTGTACCGTAGTTAGGTAAGAAATCCTACCTAAGTCGCGTGATATTACAATAGAGATTCAGCACTTGA
Organism: Clytia hemisphaerica; assembly: GCF_902728285.1. Lineage (NCBI taxonomy): Eukaryota > Metazoa > Cnidaria > Hydrozoa > Leptothecata > Clytiidae > Clytia > Clytia hemisphaerica. Next base: position 2,273,103 of record NW_027103414.1, read on the forward strand.
CCAATCAAGAGCTTCATAGTGTCCTCCTGGGTTGGTTCCCCCCACTAAAAATCAAAATTTTTCTCCATTCCCCCCTCTTTTATTTCCCCCACCATATTTCAAAATTTTTCGGTTCCCCCCTCTTTTTTGAATTCCCCCAGCTATTTGAAGATTTTGCGGTTCCCCATATGGTTAACATAAAAATGCCTTAAATCAAGTTTGAAATTTTGGAAAGCTTGAAAAAATAGCCTTGAAAGTGCTGGAAAAATGAAATTGTATTGAAAAGTTGGTTTATCCCAAAAGATTTGCTGATTTTATTGCTTAAACAGGTTTTGCAACAAGATCACCTTGAGATCAGTGAAGTTCCCCCAGTCAAAATCTCCTAAATTTATGGTTTTCCCCCCTCTTTATTTCCCCCCAGCAAATTTCAAATTTTTCATTTTCCCCCATACTTTAAAAAAAGGGCCAAAATCAGAATCCCCCCCCCCCTTTATAACGGGGGGGGGGGGAGGACACTATGGAGCTTCGCGGGTTTTAGAAAACAATAGCTACGATATTCACTTTTTTTTGCTTGGAAGAGCTTAATAAAGCACGACATCTAGCACTTCTGGCTTTATAAATCTATGGAGATAACTGTAAAGTGAAACTTAGCCTAAGCTGGTAATTCAGACTTTTACTTATAATCGTATGTTGGAGTGCAACAAGGAGGTTGTGTCGTGTCTTCAATCTAAAACCAATGGTCTCACTTTTCTTTGTAAAATCATGTTGGCAGCAGTAATACATTTTTGAAGGGCTGTTTGACCACTTTCATCAATAACGTCATTCATTGAGGGTGAGACATCAATCACGATAACTAATGCTTCTGCCTGCCAATAAAAAAAAAAAGATAAGAAAATAAGTTTGCGATTAGATTCTAAAGCTTGTAAGAAAATGCGACTAAATATTCCAAATTGACTTCTTCGCCGATTTTTAATTAGTACATTATAATAAAGTCATCAAAACGGGACATCAAGGCTAAAAATGTAAATAAGTAATAATAATTTGACAGGGATAAAACAACTTCTTAAACTACTTTCCACATAAATAGAATGTTAAAAGCTAACAGATGGTGAGGGAACTAAAAAAGTCCCCATCGTCTTACCTTTATTGCCATTTTTATTATGCTTTATTTTGTCCTTGAATAAATGCTGTATTGAATACTTTTGTTTTTGTTTATATCTAGAAAAATTGTGAAACATGATAAAATAATGTGGTACGCTTTGGTTAAAACAATTGCTTCTACAAAACGGATTCAAAATCAACTATTGTAGTCCGCTATTGACCCCACCCCATGAACTCTGTACTATGTACTATATTATTGACAGCTCAAGAATGGAGGGTAACGGCAGTCCCAAAATTACTGTATTTTGTACTAATTCAGTTCTGTCTCAGCTATCTCAAGCGAGAACCATCTTCATATTTACAAAAACATAAGACAAGTTGTTTTCAACAGTATTCATTATGTCATGTCATAGATAAAAGGTTTGTATTTATTTACATTATTTATAGTGTATACATGAAAATAAAAAATAAGGTAAGCTAAAATACTACAAAAACATTGAAACCAAAAAGCTTCCGTGGATTTCTACGAAAAAAATGCATATGTCCTAGATTGACTTTCGTACTTGATAAAAGATATTGAGTTTTCATAATAAAAGCAATAATGAAATACAGAAAAAAATGTGTGTCAATGTGTATCTTTTTACCGGTTCCTTAATATATAGTCGAACGTGCGCAACGCACTGGGCTCAACTTCAGTGGCTTCAAATCATTCATAGGCCCAATTGTAGACCCCCAGATATTCACCCAATGAACAAGCGTCCAAATTTCAACCAAATCCGATCATTTTGGAGGCCTGTAGACTGCTCCAAAGCTTTAGCCTCGTTTTGGCAAAAAACTCGTTCCCAGGCCCCAAAAATCAAAATTTTTGAAAAATGCAAAAAGCACCCCAAGATATTCACCCAAGGAACAAGTGTGCAAAGTTTCAGCCAAATCGAACAATTTTTGAAGTCTCCAGGCTGCCCCAAAGTTTTAGCCTCGTTTTGGCGAAAAACTCGTCCCCAGGCTCCAAAAATCATAATTTTTGAAAAATTAAAAAAACACCCCCAGATAATCACCCAAGGAACAAGTGTGCCAAATTTCAGCCAAATCGAACAATTTTTGAAGTCTCCAGGCTGCCCCAAAGTTTTGGGACATACACACACACACACACACATTCTCAGAAGTTGAGAACAAACTTGATCCTTGATGTTCTTTACATTCACCTTGCTTTCTTTCCTTGCTAGATTTTTTGAAGTGGCGGCCAGCTTAATATAAGAACGTTTATAATGAATCAAAATTGAAAAAAAAAACAAAATAAAAACATAATTCCAAAAAGTCATAATTACGTCTTACTCTAAGGTACGCTTAAGTCTTGATAAAGGAAACAATCTCCATGTAATATAGTTGATAATTACAACATTAGAAAACAAAATTTTTCTATCTATAAAATAGATCCCAAAAATATTCCACAAGGTAGCCCAATTATCGCGGAATAAATTTTCTCGGCTTAAATTCTTTTTGTCTTTGGACAGTCGGTAATACACAGTCTTCAACAGACAACAATCTCCGTACAAGTTGATCCTTGTCACCAGGCATATGGTATCTCTTAGGTGATAGTAAGGCTTTCAAAATAGGTGTTTCTCTATATTGTTCTTTCATGGTGATGGGTATATATTTTCGATTAACTGATTTGTTCCTATATATCTCTTTAATGATGTAGTGTAGACAAAACATTAACTCGTTGTGGCGCTCTAAAATCAAAGAAATCAGGATAAAGGTTGATACTGTTTGCTTGCTCAGCCTTTTTAAACTACAGGCTTCATCATATTGAATTGACACGAATGTGGAGCAAAATTGGTATTTAAGAAAGGAGAAAACTATTTTTGGATAATTCTGCACGAAATAAAACACAATAAGTGCTTTCAGATCTGATATACAATATGTAAAGAATAATTAATGCTTGAGAGATATTGTTTGGCTTTTTTTTATAAAGTATCAAAATAAAACAAATCTTGTCCTTAGAAGACCATTTCCCCAAATTCGTTAAGGTTGTATTGATCGTTTTGTTGAATGAAAATATCAATCTTACCTGAAGGCTGAGGTCTTTTTGCCACTTTATGATCTTCAGCTACTTTAAAAGCTGGGCTACAGAAAATCAGCACATAGTCTGCTTTCATTAAACTGTCAAAAACAAAAACTTGTTTATTCATTGCGTATTCCTTAGATGAAAGGTTAGTCCTGACATCAATACTATATTCTAAACGAAGATCAGCAACGAATGTTTCTACTTCGTTTTCGTAAAGCTCGTCTTCGGCAAAATACATCGCATAGACCAAAGGTGATTCTTCAGCTGGCTCTTGATCAAGAGATTCGGCAAAAAAGCTATCATCTAGAATAAAAATGAGATTTTAAAGTAAGAAATATTTAGAAATTGAGTCATGGGGTCTACATGTTTCCAATCCGTTATTTTAAAAAGGAACTTCTTTTTGGGTAATTCTCACTTCATGGCTATTTATACAACAACATAGTGATGATATGATATGATTGTTTTTAATATTCAGATTATGCTAAAGTACTGTTGTACAAAATCTTTTAAATTAATATCAATCAACGATATTACCAATAACATTAATATGGCAATGAAAGATTCAACAAAGAATACTTGTGGCATTTAAAAAAGCTAAAAGCTAAAGGTAGTTATACATAATAAAGAGATACGAAAAGATACCTTCCTCCCTTCGTTTCAATCTTTGATCTTGTATATTGACAATTTCTTGAAGTTCCAAATATGTAGCTTTATTGATGCCTAAAAGTGTTTGAAAAAGTCTTATTACTGTTTAATAAAGCAAGAAGAAGGAAGATCCGAAAACATTAAAATTGTGTTTTCATGTGTTTCTGTAATATATAATGGTAGTTGCAATCAAAGTGACTTAAACAAGTAAATCTCTTAAATAGTTCGAGCAGAAGATAAATATAAAACAAAGATCTTCACTTGACATGAACGTTTCGACTTTCTCAGCCAGATCTGGTCTTCTGATTTCTTTCAAGCTCCCAGCCAACTGGTTGAGTGTGGCCTTCTTTCGATCCCTCTTACACCATTGATCAAGAAGGAATTTAAATGGTGATGTCTTTGAGCAAATGTAATTGATTTCATCCACTCTGAAGTCTAATTCACCAGCAAGGGCTGCTACATCTGAACCAAGAGCACTAACTCCAGGAAGCAATTCATTTTCTAGAAAAGATGAGTGAGAACCCAGATTTATTTTTCAAAATTTATTCACTTTATTTGTCATGTGCAAGCATATGATTTTATCGCTTGACATTTTCTTCCCAAGACTTTAAAGTGGAGTATTTCGGTGTTCACTCACTGCAAATAATGTATTCAGCTATGCGTTTCAACAACAGCTGTTTAAAAGATTCAAAGGAAAGCCTTAAATATAATAAAATATTGACCTAGTGTTTATCGATAGTCTATTTGTTAACTAATCTTATTTATGGGAAGTATATACAATTTCATACTTTATTTTATACATTAATACAATATTCAAAAATATCAACAACAAAAAATGTGTTTTACCCAGTTCGGTTTCCAAACGCTCTGTGATGACATCAGCTTTTATTGTTTCCATTATTTTTTTCTTATTTTATTTCATTTTTAATGCTGAAAGAGGTTAAAATTATATTCATGAGTGATTGATGAAATAAAATGAAATTTATTACAGATTGAAAATGTAAAAGTGTAAAAAAAGTGTTCAAGATACTAATCTACAAACCAGGAGACTCTTCAAAAAACCTAATCTAAGTATTCATCTTTCTACTGAATATTTTGTCCTTTAGGTCATGATTCTCTAGGCCAAACTAATGACGCTATTGGGTCATTCCGAGAAGTTGTCAACCACGATTGGATATGCATGGGTCGTGGGGCTCCTAGGTCCTTACTGGTGGTATCCATTTAAAAATGACGTAACGTATCCCCTACCAATGGCCATACTGATATAACTTGAAAAGTATACAAACAATTACCTGCTGAATCTATGCACAAAATATTTTAGAAGAGGCCTAGAAAATTCAAACTAACTGAGAAAAAAACAATACTCAGATATATTTTGAATGTTAGTTAAACAAAAATCAATATAATGTATTTCCAATGAAATATTTGGCTTGAAAAACAAAATAAAATAAAGCTTTGTTGAAAAAAAATTGACTGACTGAAATTTTACAAAAACTAAAAATTCAGATCAGGAGGCTAAAAGACGTGTGGTCTTTTTGGTGATTTTTAGTGTTATATACATAAAATTTGTATTTGATGAAAATAAAGTCATTAAAAATAATAAATCGAATAAGTGAATGATTATAAACTGAACATGGAAAATTAGGTAAAACATAAAAATAAAGGTAGAACATCTATAAAAACACAGACTGTAATTTGTTATAAAATAAAAAAGAAAACTCAATAAAATAATATTCTGAATCGGAATCGCATACGAAAAGGTTACAATGATACACAGTTCGAGCTGTTGTTATCAATAGAGAAGTTTTCTAAATGTATGAAAATCCAACTTGCCCCATCTAAAACATAAATTGTAAGATTTGTGAAAAATAGCCAGTGAAAGTTAAAAATGTTATAGATTCAGTTACACTCTTTTAGGCCCGAGAAAATAAAATAAACGTAAAAAATGTACAGTGAAAAAATTAAAATTTTTACAAAAGATATTCAAAACTTGTCATAAAATAAAAACCAAAATTGTTACCTGAAAAACCCTTTCTTGGCACCAATCACTTTTGGAATAATCTTTGGTCTTGTGGCTGGCAAAGGTGCAAGCTTATATTTTTCAATACCAAAGACACGTCTTCTAAGGTTATCAAAGTCAACAGGCATTTTATAAGTGGTTGCACTTTTTAGTACAGATGGAATAAAATCTTCTTTGCCATGTGGGAAAAGGACTGGGATGAATTTGGGATTGTTTCCAGCAAGATCATATATTTCATTCAGGATAAACTTCATAATGAATGATACTTCTTTTCCTTTAGCTAAAATAAAAAAGTGTGAAATCATTATTATTTTTGCATTTTTTTTCAAAATTTTTGTTTCGTGTTCAATACATGTATCATTTCAAGCAGGTTCACGTTGTTACCAAATCAATGGCATTTGCAAAGCCTGTTCAAAAAATATATTCAGTTTTGGTATATCAACGAGATAATAAGGCGAGGCCAATCTAATTTTTTGTTTTACGGGCCAAGCTACCAAAAAAAGAGGGTCGGTCAGTTGCAAAAAAATAGAAATGAAGTAGAATTTCACCTATAAAATCTACTCTTGACAAAAATGCGTAATATAAAATAAAAAAACACAAAAAGGTGGAAATCATGAATAAGATAAAAAAATTGAAAATAAAATTTCAAAACCTTGGAAAAACTACCAAAATTTTGAAAGTTTTGGAATTTGTAAAGTGATGAAAATAAAAATGTTTTATTTATTTTTTGTTTTATTTCATTATTCAATTTTATTTTTATTTCGATTTCTAGAATTTCAGGGTCGGTCGGCCCCGTAAAACAACTAATCAAATTGGTCTCGCCTAAGTACTAAATTTGTAAAAAACTAGTAGCAAATCAAACATAAATAATCCAGTTCGAACATAAGAAACAGAGCCAAAATAAAACATATCATACCACTGGCTTCTGCAGCAACATTTGGTTTGTAAATTGCTTCTGAGTTTGAGAAAAATCCCTCAGAACAAACCACAAAAACAAACTGCGCTTCAACCATTCTTGAATAAATGTAAACACCACGGTCTTCCGCATGCTTTGGATCAAAGATATCAGTTGTTGCATCAATACCATATTTATGGCATCTTTTAATGAATCGGACAATATTGCTGACATGTTTTTCGCTATCAGGGAAATAGACAACAAAAACATCCGGTGCCACTTGCTCAGGATCTTTGAGTTGTAATCTTTTATGGAATTCTTGAGGCACAGGCACACCTTTCAAAAGTAAATAATATGAATAAGGACTCATAAGGAGTCATTTTTAACTGTCTTATGAACCTGCCAAGAATAGGCCTATTATCAGATGAGAGGATTCGAGATTTTTCTTATAAATTGATAGAATTTTACTTTTCAAAATCAATCTCAGTTCACTGAGGCCTCAGAGAACCCACCAAGGTGTTTTTCACAAATCACTTCAGCTCACTTATAACTAGGATGAATCTAAAGAATATCTAAAGTACTCACCTTGAGAAAAGTTTTGTTGTCTTTCATAGGCAATATTAAAGCTCTCAGGAAGGGCCAATGTTGTACATGAAATAGAACGTTGTAGTGTTGATAGGTATCTTTCCTCTATCCTCATTGTTTCTTTTGGATCTTGCTCTTGAAGGTCTAAATAATGTTTTCAAACTATTAAAACAAAAAAAAACAAAAAAGCTCTCATGCGGCCTAAAACAAACAAAACTTGATTTACAAACGGGAATATCTAACCAAACAACGTTTGATAGCTTGAACAGTCCACTTGATTTTCTTTAAGATGAACTCATAGTCTGCGGCCAGGTCAGAAAAAAAGATTTTTTCACCCAGCCAGTTTTCAGAAACACTTCATCTTTTTATTTTTGCCTTACTTTAAAGGGACATTAAAGTAGTAAAATGTAAACATTGCGCGAACCACGTGTCATTAAAGAGAACAATTAAAATCACGTGTCCAAAACAAACTTGTAAAACAATTGAACAATCAAAATTACCCATATTTGGTTTGATTTTTCATTTTGACATGTGACATTTGTTTTGGTTTTGTATCCGCTGCATACAGTTTGTTTACAAATTTCGCAAGTACTGTTATGTCCCTTTAATTTTATTTTTCTTAGACACATCATTTTTTTCCAAGAGACTGAGGACCATCTTCATGGTTAATAAAAAAACTGGCAAGCTAATCAAGATTCAGTGCACGATTATCAAAGGAAATGGACTTTTTTCATATTTCTAAATAAGTTTTTTTTGAATATCATTAAAACATGGTAAACAAACCCTTCAAAACCCGCTCAACAATTTCTGCAGCATCAGGCCTCCTGATTTCCATTAAAGCAGCATATAGTGCTTTTAATTTGGCATCTTGTTTATGTCTTTTCAACCATTGGTCGTACATGTAAATAAATGGATACTGTTTGTTGACAAGATAATTGATATCTGTGTTACTGAAACCAAGATTATCAGCTAGTGATCGAACATCTCTTGCTAGTGCATCTGTTGGTATCAGCTTTGTGTCTGTAGAAAATTTGTAATCACAAACTTATAATCTCAAGTGCCAAGAGTATTGATAATAAAAACATCTTAAAAATCTGATTGCAAAATTTTATAAGACCCTGGAAGCATGTATTCATTAAGTATGCATGCTCTGAGAAGGAAAATTAAAGTTTATAATACAAAAGGATGCAAAGCGCAAGGGAGATAGGAGGTCAAGCAGAAATCAAAGAAGAAAATAATGGTCATATCAGAAGTATGCAATTTCATCAAATGCATACAAGATTTACAAGTGTACAAGGTAGGAGTAGAGCTCTTAGTGTTACAAAAAGATTATATGCAACAAACTTACTTAGTTCTTTGATAGCTCCTTGTGGTAGTAAAACTGCATTAAAATCTGGCATCATTGTAACACTTGAATTGATTGGTGGTGACACTGCTTCTTCCATTGTTTTTTATTTGTTATGCTTAATTACTGAATAGTATTTTGTTAAAACAATTTGAATATAAAAACAAACTCTAAAACTGAATTAAAATTTCAAAAATGTATATGTTCTTAGACAACTAAATTTTGAGATAATAAACGGACATAGAGAAGATTACAGGGCAGCATGTTTGATGCATAAACTCAATTTACAACACAAATGAGATTGTCGAGTTGTGCAGTTTTGGTGAATCCTTGACACCATACTGTAAGTAATGTCCCTCGTCTAATTCCCACAGCCTTCTTATAGATAGGATTAAAAAATATATAAGTCAGAATCACTGATTGAAAAAAGATTAGTGAATGGCAATTTCAACCTTCCTACTTTTCCCAGCTCTAAAGAAGGGTGTCGGGATTAGAGGAGGGATGCCTTGTCGACATTAAACCAATATACAGCATGATGTTAAGGATTCACCAAAACTGCACAACACCCGTTTGTCCGGTGTAATTGGTCTAGTGCGCACAGCAAGATGGGCCTTTAAAAAGCAACTGGCCGAATAATTTTTGGCTTCGTCAGCGCCTGTGTGCGCAATAAATTAGCAAATCCAGGCTAAACAATGCCCAACCAGGTAAATTTCCAGGATTTGGAGCTGCTACCGTTTTTAATCAAAAGATTGAGTTTCAGAATGTGCCTTAGGCTCGAAAAAAGCAGACAGGAGGTCTGGGGCCTTGTAAACAGCCAAACCAACTGGTCCAGGACAGTCCTGGTGTGGTCTATGGGGCAAAGCCCCAAGAAAATTATGCCTTTTTGCGGAATTAAGTGCTATAATATCAAATATTTGAAGACATTTTTCACTAATTTACCTTTTTCCATAGCTAATTTTATTTTTCATAAAGATTGAGTTCCAGAACTCAATTAAAGATTCAGTTTCTGCTACCGTTATCCGGTAGCACAAAACCCCTGGAAATATGCCTGCCAACCACCCAAACACCCGTTTTTATATATAAATCATTCTGCATGGAATGTAATTAAAAATGTGCGTGTTCATAAAAGTGAAAGCCATATGTACAAATTATCTTTTGATGTTTCTCTTTTCTGTTCTTTATTATTTCAATTTGTTGAAACACATTAAATTACATCCCATAAAAAATAATTTGTGAGGATTTTTTATGTTTTAATTTTCCATTTCCATTTTTGACGGACTCACACTGTATATTATCACTCGAACTACAAATTACTTAGAATCATGAATTTGTTTAAGAAACCCAGCCAAAATCCTGAACACGATATAAATTTGCATAACGTGACAGTGCTCAAGCTAAACAACTTGCTTGATTGATATTGTAATCCTTTGGGCATTATTGGGAGAATGTGAAGACTTGATGACTCAGTACCTAAATTACAGCAGCCATGCAGCTTGGTAAATACCATGTGTTTTGCTTTTGATATAAATAAGCTCTCACATCTGACAGCTGACATTTAGGCTAGGTTAGACTTAACTTTTTTCTCTTTTCTATTCCAATAATAAAATGCTTACATAGTTGACGGTGTCCGGACAATTCCCCCCTGGTGAATTCCCCCTGGAAAATTCCCACCCGGTGAATACCCCCCTGGTGAATTCCCAACCATATATTATTTTCATATGTGTTTTTAAGTTTCGAAATCATGGACTGTAACCCCGGGGGGTACTAGGGTTGGCGAATGAGAGGTATGTGCGGCCGGGACCTCCGAAAACCGACCCTTAGAGAGACTGATTTTTGCTGAAAAGGTGACCCTTAGAGAGACTTTTTGAATTTTTTTTTCGATTTTTGAAAAAAGTCATACTAGTAGAGGGTATTTTGTAAAATCGCTCGAATGTTTTGATCAAAGCACTTGTTATACATTTTTGGAAAGCTAAGGGGCAAGGGAATCGAAATTACTATGTTTCCAATTTTTTTTCGGACACTTTGGTGTGATTTTCGGACAAATATGTCGGCCTCAGGCAAAAATCATAGGGCTAAAAATTAATGAAAATTTTCTTGAGATATTGAGCTTCAAAGAGCGCAAAAACTGGACAAAATAGCTGTTTCTGGCTGAAAAATACGGTTTTCTGATTGGATGAAAGCCCTTTATCTTCATTTGATTGGATACTTCTTTTTAAACAATCGTATGGCAAATTTTTGATTGGACAAAATAAAACAACCGATATCGCCATGATTGGATAATAAAATATTTGGCGCTTTCACAAGTGTTTGCAATTGAACAAAATAAAACAATCTAAATATTTTCCAGGGGTGAATTTTTTGTTTTTCTTCTATTTCTTCATTAGCCTGGGAATCCTAACCTGATAACAGCTGTTCATAAAATTTTCTTACGCGCATGGTAAACCTCTGAAGGTGCTTGAAAATTATACATCTGAGGAAAATAGTCCTCCCACGGAAAATTCTACAACAAGAATCTTGTTGTGCGCCGGAAAGTTAAAAACTGATACGGCCCCCTATTTATAAACACAATCACACAACTTTGTTGTTGTTCCTAGTCCTTTTAGACGAACGCGGTTGTTACAATTTCAAGATTGCATATTCGTCAGATTGTCATGTTTTCACAAATCCCTTTAGAGCTTCAGTGTGGTGTGCAGAAAACATTTACAATCTGATCTCAGGTTAGAGAATCCAAGCTCATAATCTAAGAGAAAACAAAAAAATACCTCACCTAACAAAGTTTCTAAGATTATAGAGCTTGGTGTAGGTAGATTAGTCTGACACAGAATGCGTTGTTACTAAAAGTGGTAACGGTAGGTAACGATACTGAACGATAGGTAACGACAAGTAACGGTAGGTAACGACAGGTAACGATGAAGTAACGCAAGTAACGAGGGGTAACGAAAAAGTAACGAAGTAACGGTGGGGAAAAAGCTGAAAATGGTGGCCCTGAGGTGTCGAACTATCAGAATTTGTAGATTTCTGCGCCAGAGCTAACGGTTCCGGTGATATTGGGAGAACCTAACGACTCTGGTTAATCTATTCAAGAATTTTGGAAATCTGATGATTGTACAGCAGGATCTGATCGTTCTGGTGAATATGACTGTGGAGATAATAAATCCAATCTTTTTTATTGTAAATTGGTGTTTGTGAATAAACTGAAAGATTTGACGGCTTTGGTGAATCAATGGTATTGGTCAATGCAATGATAAAATAAATAGTGCTGGTCAATGTAATGATGGAATCAGTGGTGATGGTCAATGCAGTGATGGAATCAATGGTGCTGGTTAATACAATGATGGAATCAATGGTGCTGGTCAATGCAATGATGGAATCAATGGTGCTGGTCAATGCAATGATGGAATCAACGGTGCTAGTCAATGCAATGCTGGAATCAATGGTGCTGTTCAATGCAATGCTGGAATCAACGGTGCTAGTCAATGCAATGCTGGAGTCAATGGTGCTGTTCAATGCAATGATGGAATCAATGGTGCTGGTCAATGCAATGATGGAATCAATGGTGCTGGTCAATGCAATGATGGAATCAATGGTGCTGGTCAATGCAATGATGGAATCAATGGTGCCGGTCAATGCAATGATGGAAACAATGGTGCTGGTCAATGCAATGATTGAATCAATGGTGCTGGTCAATGCAATGATGGAATTAATGGTGCTGGTCAATACAATGATGGAATCAATGGTGCTGGTCAATGCAATGATGGAATCAATGGTGCTGGTCAATGCAATGATGGAATCAATGGTGCTGGTCAATGCAATGATGGAATCAATGGTGCTGGTAAATACAATGATGGAATCAATGGTTCTGGTGAATTCAATGGTGGTGTACTGGTAGATGCAATGCTGCACTCACCAATGGTACTGTTGTGCAGGTGAATGCAAGTTGATTGTGCATTTTTTGTAAGCATCATCTTTATAAGAAATCCATTGATAATTTTCGATTCAAGGGGTATTGACTTTCGGCGATGGGTTCCTTCAAAGCAAGTTAAGGATTGTGCAAAATGTGAGCATTTTTATTTTTTTATAAGCATCATCTTCATAAGAATACAATCAATAATTTTTGATTCAAGAGGTATTGACCTTTCGGCGATTGGTTCATTTAAAGCAACTTGGGGTTTGTACAAAATGTGAGCATATTTATTTTTCTTATAAGCATCATCTTTATAAGAATACAATCCATAACTTTTAATTCAAGGGGTATTGACTTTCGGCAATTGGTTCATTCAAAGCAAGTTAGGGATTGTACAAAATGTGAACATATTTATTTTTCTTATAAGCATCATCTTTATAAGAATACAATCAATAACTTTTGATTCAAGGGGTATTGACCTTTCGGCGATTGGTTCATTCAAAGCAACTTGGGGTTTGTGCAAAATGTGAGCATATTTATTTTTCTTATAAGCATCATCTTTATAAGAATACAATCCATAACTTTTAATTCAAGGGGTATTGACTTTCGGCGATTTGTTCATTCAAAGCAAGTTAGGGATTGTACAAAATGTGAACATATTTATTTTTCTTTTAAGCATCATCTTTATAAGAATACAATCAATAACTTTTGATTCAAGGAGTATTGACTTTTGGCGATTGGTTCATTCAAAGCAACTTGGGGTTTGTGCAAAATGTGAGCATATTTATTTTTCTTATAAGCATCATCTTTATAAGAATACAATACAGAAGTTTTAATTCAAGGGGTATCGACTTTCGGCGATTGACTGTCTCTGTATATTGTTATGAATGACTCGTTATCGACTAATTTGCTCTCCATTCACGTTACGCTTTCATTCAAGCATTCAAAAGACAAAAGACAACAACTCTCTCCTCCGTTTGGCAAATTTTGCTTTATGTAAGTGTATTTACAAATTTACACAAATCTCTTTCTTTGATACTCAATACGATGTAAAATAAAAAGATACAGCTGCTACCTCGTGTTAAAAGGTGTGAAAGTACGTTTCTTGGGAAAACATTTTACATAAACATGTGATCTTTCTAAACAGGATTAAACAGGATTGTTTACAACAAGCATATTTTGTATCATACTGCACATGGAGCTCTACAATCGTGTATATTACAATAGTCAAGAAAGTTACATAACACTAAGGGTAGAGTTCTTCTTTTGACCTAGCCAAGCTGTATTATTTTTTCTGTATGCTTTTTCCCATGAATCATGATTTTCTTACGGGTGTCGTGAACACCAAAATACCGACGTATTTTTCTTGAATCATCATCGCTTTTTTATAAGAACCAGTAATTTTCGTGATTTCAAAACTTTCCTTAATTTCCTTAGTTTATTCATTTATTCACTTAAAAGTTAAAAGAGCCGTTTTTGAAATCTGATATTTTTAATAAAAAAACATTTTTTAACTCGAAGGAAAGGGCAAATACTGGCATTTTTTGGTTTACTTTCAATGAATTTATGAACATTAAGAAAAGAAGTACTTTTCATTTATCCTCAATGTAATATTGTTTTGTTAAATTGATTTGTAGAATGGAATGCTGAAATTTTGCTACAATGTCAATTGCACAAGAATCAATTAAGAAACGTGCAATCAGTAAATGGCAATCAAATTGTTAAGAGCTTAATCATAAGCTGATTAAATATTTCAATTCGGAAAAAAATGAAACCGAATAAAATTAAAATTAAAATGCTATTCTTATGTGAAATCGTTGACATTCTTTGAATGAAACAATCACCAAAATTCAAAACCTTCAAAGGTTATGGATTGTAATCTTATGAAGATGATGCTTATAAGAAAAATAAATATGCTCACATTTTGCACAATCCCTAACTTGCTTTGAATGAACCAATCGCCGAAAGGTCAATACCCCTTGAATTAAAAGTTATGGATTGTATTCTTATAAAGATGATGCTTATAAAAAATGCACAATCCCTAACTTGCATTCACCTGCACAACAGTACCATTGGTGAGTGCAGCATTGCATCCACCAGTACATCACCATCGATTCCACCATTGAATTCACCAGAACCATTGATTCCATCATTATATTGACCAGCACCATTAATTCCATCATTGCATTGACCAGCACCATTGATTCCATCATTGCATTGACCAGCACCATTGATTCCATCATTACATTGACCAGCACCATTATTCCATCATTTCAGTGACCAGCACCATTGATTCCATCATTGCATTGACCAGCACCATTGATTCCATCATTATATTGACCAGCACCATTGATTCCATCATTGCATTGACCAGCACCATTATTCCATCATTTCATTGACCAGCACCATTGATTCCATCATTGCATTGACCAGCACCATTGATTACATCATTGCATTGACCAGCACCATTGATTCCATCATTGCATTGACCAGCACCATTGATTCCATCATTCTATTGACCAGCACCATTTATTCCATCATTGCATTGACCAGCACCATTATTCCATCATTGCATTGACCAGCACCATTGATTCCATCATTGTATTGACCACCACCATTGATTCCATCATTTCATTGACCAGCACCATTATTCCATCATTTCATTGACCAGCACCATTGATTCCATCATTGCATTGACCAGCACCATTGAATCCATCATTACATTGACCAGCACCATTGATTCCATCATTATATTATTGACCAGCACCATTGATTCCATCATTGCATTGACCAGCACCATTATTCCATCATTTCATTGACCAGCACCATTGATTCCATCATTGCATTGACCAGCACCATTGATTTCATCATTGCATTGACCAGCACCATTGAATCCATCATTACATTGACCAGCACCATTGATTCCATCATTATATTATTGACCAACACCATTGATTCCATCATTGCATTGACCAGCACCATTATTCCATCATTTCATTGACCAGCACCATTGATTCCATCATTGCATTGACCAGCACCATTGATTTCATCATTGCATTGACCAGCACCATTGATTCCATCATTGCATTGATCAGCACCATTGATTCCATCATTGTATTGGCCAGCACCATTAATACCATCATTTTATTGACCAGCACCATTGATTCCATCATTGCATTGACCAGCACCATTGATTCCAGCATTGTATTGACAAACACCATTGATTCCATCGCTGCATTGACCATCACCACTGATTCCATTATTGCATTGACCAACACCATTGATTCACCAAAGCCGTCAAATCTTTCAGTTTATTCAAAAACACCAATTTACAATAAAAACGATTGGATTTATTATCTCCACAGTCATATTCACCAGAACGATCAGATCCTGCTGTACAATCATCAGATTTCCAAAATTCTTGAATAGATTAACCAGAATCGTTAGGTTCTCCCAAAAATCACCGGAACCATTAGCATTAGCTCTGGTGCAAAAATTTACAAATTTTGATAGTTCGACACCGCAGGGCCACCATCTTCAGCTTTTTCCTCATCGTTACTTCGTTACTTTTTCGTTACCCCTCGTTACTTGCGTTACTTCATCGTTACCGACCGTTACTTCATCGTTACCTGTCGTTACCTACCGTTACTTGTCGTTACCTATCGTTACCTATCGTTACCTACCGTTACCACTTTTAGTAACAACGCTCAGAATGTTATAAACAGTCTGTGTGCGAGCCCTTGTTGACAGACTTTCTAAACTTTGGAAACCCAGGCAAACACACATAATCAACTTACCATAAAAACTCTTTCACAAGCTCTAAAGACTTTCAAAACTACTGAAACCCCCAAACTTAATCTTGAGTTTGGGAAATCCCCAAGATTGGCAAACAATCATTTTTCCCACTTACAGCTTTTCTCTTTGATCTTTTATTGCTTTCTTTTTTTCCTGATTTCTTGCGTCATTGATGACTTGTTCGGTTGATTTGATATTGTACAAGTAAGCGATAAGAAGAAGGCTCAAGTACAGCAGGCTTGTTCGTTATCTGAGTTTCCATTGGCAGAACGACGGCCACCCATGCTAAAGCTCTAAAGGAGCGGGCCATTTTCCCATTCAAAGAAAGAATGATAGCCGCGCCCTTTGATGTGCTGCATCCCCAGCGGGGTTTTATCTGATATTCCTATGTCGGATTTGTCGCCGCCCACGCTAAAGCTCTAAAGGAGCGTGCCAATTTCCCGGTCCAGGGAGGCCTGGATCCCAGTCATAGTTTTCGGGCATTAGCGGGTCCAACCAAAATATTTGTATTAGGGTAGGGCGTCAACAGCCATTTTTGGGGCAAAGTCAAAAAATTCAAGATGTAGTGTTTTTTTATGAAAATTTAACCTATTGTGAGGCATTTTGCACAATTTTTAAGGTCAGAAGTCCAAAATTGGCCAAACCCCCCTGGGGGTACTGATTGGCACTACAGGCAAAAATTGGAAAAAATGGCATTTTCTGGACTTTTCAGGCCTGTAAATTTGTCAAAACTATTTTAAATCTTATTTTATTCATTTGCTGTACTAAATTTTGTGAAGAAACAACAAAATAATCATGTTGGGTTGAAAATTGTACCCATTGGAACCCTAAACGAGCCGTTTTAAGCCAATTTTGGGTAGCAAAATGCTTTTTAAGGCCAATTTTGCAAGTACATAAACTTTAAACTTATTAATTCACATGTCTGAAATTTTCAGAGATGGAAGTCTTCAATAAAGTCTTTAAGCAAAATGAATTTCAAGTTTTTCCCTTTTTTCAAAAATTCATAATGGCGTTTTCAAAAATCGCTTTTTAGCAAAAAAAAATTATATTTATCAAAAAATAGCATTTTTTAAGGCAAGCTTCTACAAACTGAGTTTAAATGCTGACTGAAATTTTTTTTGCAGTGATAGTATTCTGGAGATACTCCAGGAAAATCAAAATCATTTGGGTCTGGGATGCGTCTATGTCCACCATTTTGGAAATAAAACCCCTACTAAAAGCCATTTTTCAGGCAAAAACCCGAATTTGGACTGAAAAAATCTCTAAAATGACAATAGACATGGGCCCGAATTTTCTTGCAGTGATAGTATTCTGGAAATACTGCAGGAAAATTAAAGTCATCTGGGTTTGGCATTTGGTTATATCCCCCATTTTGGAATTGAAATTCCTGCTAAAACGCAATATTTTAAGCTAAAATCCCATTTTTGACAGGAAAAATCTTAAAAATGGCAATAGACATGAACCTAAAATCTTTTTGCAGTGATAGTCTTCTGAAAATATTCCAGGGAAATCAAAATCATTTGGTTTTAGGATTTGGGTATATTCGCCCTTAATGGGATTGAAATTCCTGCTGAAACAGGCTAAAATGCAACATTTCGAGCAAAAACCCAATTTTTGACTAAAAACCTCTCTAGAATGGCAATAGTTTTGGACCCAAAATCTTTTTGCAGTGATATTATTCTGTAAATACTCCAGGGGTAAAAGCTATTTAGGTATAAGATGCTTCTGGGACCACAATTTTTTAATTGAAGGAGGGATTTTTTCAAGCACTTTGAGCTACTACCGTTTTTGTATAATTAGATTGAGTTTCAGATGCGTGACAAAACGCGAGCGAAGCGAGCGCTATTTAGAGTGGGGGTTCTAGGGGGCGGAGCCCCCCTAAGAAAATTTTTTACTCCAAATTTGGCCCTGGATTGCTTTAAACAAGAACAAAACGTGAATACATTAACGCCGTTTAAGTAAAAATAGAAAGATTTTGGGCCATTTTACGCCGGTCCTTTTAATGCCGGCCCTTAATCACGCCACACACGAGCCCAAAAATAACGCCAATAAGGACCGGCGTAAAAAGGGCTGATTAGGTTAATAGAAAGAGTTGTGGCAAAAGCGAAAGAAGGAATAACAACAAATCTGTTTTTTTTAATGAAAAAATCTACAAAAGAATTTATAAGTAAAAATGAGGATTCTCTTAAAAATTCATTTCATCAAGAACAAATCTCACATACACCCCTGTCTCTTTCTCTATTCTTTATCGAATTATGCGTGTTTCAAAGATCACTTTTATCAAATCGCGTTCTTTAAAACTTTTAAGAGTGTTTCTAAGATCACTTTTATCAAATCGCTTTCTTCGTAACTTTTAAGAGTGTTTCAAAGATCACTTTTATCAAATCGCTTTTTTCGAAACTTTTAAGAGTGTTTCTATGTAAGATCACTTTTATCAAAGCGCTTATTTCGAAACTTTTAAGATTGTTTCTAAGATCACTTTTATCAAATCGCTTTCTTTGCTTCTTCGCTTCTTTTTTCGCTTTTTTCGAAACTTTTAAGAGTGTTTCTAACATCGCTTTAATCAAATCGCTTTTTTGTAATTTTCCGTAACTTTTATGAGTGTTTTCTAAGATCGATCTTATCAAATCGCTTTTTTGGAACTTTTATGAGTGTTTCAAAGATCACTTTCATCAAATCGCTTTATTCTTTGTAACTTTTAAGAGTGTTTCTAAGTTCACTTTTACCAAACTAAACACTTTCTCTATTACTGTAGCGAGTATTGTCCCAAGGTCACTCTTATCTATAGCTTTACGTGTAACTTTCAAAAGCTAGCTTCTTAACGAGGTTAGAAAATATATTCTGCTAGTTGAAAAATTCTGACGAATGAATGACCGAGAGGATTTTAAGTTTTATCGACTGGATTTGATTTCAGTCGGACATAATGTCCGATTGCAGTCCTGCATTTTCGAAAATAATAATAATAAAGAATTTCAATGAGTGGGACAGGGGCCAAATTTTTTGTTAGGTTATTCTAATACAGGTTTTCTCTAAAAGATTATTCGTGATAGGACAGGGGTATCTTCAAAGTTTTTCTTTTAACTTTAAATAGTCAGATTTTTTTTTCAAATGTTTTGACTTTCTAGACAGAATGAAGATTTGATTTAAAAAGAAAAGTTCCTAAAGTTTCCTTATACCTCATCGACCCCGAATAGTTTTTTAAAGCAATTTTGCTGTAAATATGTAATGACTTTTATTTCAATTTTGACCCCTTCTATAAAGTTATCCTTTCGAAAAAAACTTCATTGAAAGAAGTAACTCAATAAGTGAATTCATTCCTCGCTCCAAAAATCCAAGTAAATATGCGAAATAAATTTTCTTAGAAATCTTTTCCCATTAAAATCCATTTGTTGCGTATGTTAAACCGTTTGTGACGAACGGTTTTTTGAATGATTCTTTAAAAGCATTCGCGGCAAACGGAAAAGCATTCTTCGCGTACGGTTTCATATCTTAAGTTTTCGTAAGCGTTCTTCTGGAACGGTTTTCTTTTTAAGCCGTTCGTCACAAACGGGTTAAAAAGCATAAGCATTCGTTGCGAACGGTTACAATAAAACTTTTTTGTAGGGCGTTCGCGAAGGATGCAAAAGCATTCCATTTGTTGCGAACGGTTAACCCGTTCGTCACGAATGGAAAAGCGTTCGTGTGTCCGAATCGAACGGTTTCTGACCCAGTTGTGTTGTCTTTACTCTATACTGATTAAAAACAAACAATTGGCGTTTCTGAAAAAACTGCTTTGAAACTTTTTTCTTGTAAATTTTTTTTTATATTTTGGATTTAGTTTCATAACTCAATCTTGGATTGACTATTTTTGCCGGTATACGGTAGTAAAAAAGTGCTTAGAAAAATCCCTTGAAGCCAGTTTTAAAATGTATATAATATTTCAAGCAAAAATCCAATCTTTTTTTGACGAAACAAGTCTTGAGAATGGAAATGTGTGTGGGCTGTAAAGAATTGAGTGGAATGGGATATTTGTTATAATTTGTTTCAACTAGTATTTCTAAATTAAAGGGTTATAAATTCATATTCTTTGTTTTAAATGTAATATACAAAATATTTAGCCAATTATGACGTATCGGATGGAAATGTAGCATTTTAACAGAGATTTCATTTCCATAATGGTGGATGTAGACAAATCCAAGACTCAAATGATTTTGTTTTCCTAGGAGAATTCACAGAATACTAACACTTCAAAGAAATTTGGGTCCATATCTATTGCCATTTTATAACAGTTTTTAGTCAAAAATGGGGTCTTTGCTTGAAACATTGCATTTTAAGCCAATTTTAGCACATATTTCAATTCCATAATGGCGGATATACTCATATCCTAAACCCAAAGGATTTTGATTTCCCTGGAGTTTTTCCAGGAGGCTATAACTGCAAAAATATTTTAGGTTCATGTTTATTGCCATTCTTAAGATTTTTTCAGTCAAAAATGGGATTTTTGCTTGAAATATTGCGTTTTAGCAGGAATTTCAATTCCAAAATGGGTCGATTCCCTGCAATGCAGGTTCAGTTTGATTGGTCAGATTTTGTGCGTATTACTTAGCAGTACTTTCGCACGTATTTTGATAATTTCGATGCGCAGGCATATTTTATGGAAAAAGCTGACTCTGCAGAAAAAAGGAAAACAAATGAGATTAAAACATAGATTCATTTAAAAACAAAATGACTGTTGGCTGGAATTCTAAATACACGTGGCTGAAGTTTTGATGTGGTTTTTGATGTGGTTTTGAAAGTCTTTAGAGCTTGTGAAAGAGTTTCTATGGTAAGTTGATTATGTGTGTTTGCCTGGGTTTCCAAAGTTCAGAAAGTTTGTCAACAAGGGTTCACACACAGACTGTTTATAACATCCTGTGCCACACTAATCTACCTGCACCAAGCTCTATAATCTTAGAACTTTGTGAGGTGAGGTATTTTTTGTTTTTTCTAAGATTTTGAGCTTGGATTCCCAGGCTACAAAATATGCTGCAAAAATTGAAAATTCAAGCTTTTGTATTGAGTCAGATATTCCAGATATCTTCATTTTGACTGCGCTGCAGACTTTTATCAAATTATTTTGTAATGGCTTGCTAACACTTCAAGGAAGAAATGAAAAGACATTTTTTTGAAAGAGAAGACATTGCAATGTAAAAACAATAAAAACGTTATAAAGCGGAAGTTAAAATTGCTGAACCTACCTATCTTTGTATTGTAATCAAAGCGCTGCAGAGGAAAAATCCCCCATGGCATAAATAACTGTTTTAGGCTAAAAAAGGGTCAAATTTTTCAGTGGTACCACTCTCTATAAATCTAGTCCTCATTTTCAGGCTGAAAATGCTTGCCAAAGTATGAAAGGTCAAACATAATAACTTTAATGAAAGAATTAATTTCAGAGAGTAGCACCATTGGCAGATTGGATTTCTCAGGTATTTTCTGATAAATATGGAAAGCTTCACTGTCTGAACATTTTTTCCTCTGCAGCGCTTTGAAATCAAAGATGAGTCTGGTGAAATTTTTTGTGTCCCGCAGAACTAATTTTTAGACAAAAGTGTAGAATATCATTACACCTGCATAGGCGGTAATCGAAAAAATGCTCTGTTTGCGTCGCAACGGGTGTTAAAAATGCATGCAGGCGGACGGGCAGTTAAAAACATTCCCGGGTTTTTTTTAATCACGCCAGTAACTCAGGGGCGGGTGGTAACGTGAGCAAAACAATTTTCTGATGGTCGTCAGAGCAATTGAGAAAAAAGCTATACTTTAAAAAAAGAAATTGCTTTTCCCAGATTTTTTCCGCATCTCTGCACCGGAAAATCAGCGGAAAATTTGATGCGAGCGGGTGACGCGAATAGAACAATTTTTCGATGACCACCATATTATATATGGTTGGAAAGCTAAAAGAAAGCTCTAGACCAGACGGTGTCAATCGAACAACTTCAAACAAGAATCGCAATCGAAACCAATCACACGTAATCAAACGCGATTGAATAATTGCAATTCGATTGTCGAACGCAATCGAATCGCAATCGAATATTACCTAGGATTTGCCGTTCGATTTCGTTTGATTGTATTCGATTACGTTCGATTGATTTAGATTTTATTCGCTTTCGTACGATACTTTAGAGCTCGGCCGCCCACGCTAAAACTCATCGAACGTTATCGTAATAGAACGAAATCGAATATATATTAATCAAATGTAATTGACAATCAATCGAACCAATGGAACATAGTCAACTATTAATCGAACCAATCTAACCTTACTCGAACGCAATATCGAACACAATCGAATATCACCCAGGAATTAACTGTGTTCAATTGCGTTCAATTGATTCGGCTTTCGATTCGTTCGACATAGTGTCCTCCCTCTTTTGAAAGGAAAAATTTGGAGAAGAAAGAAAATGTTCCTAACTTAGAATGAAAAATATTCCTAGATAAGTACCTATACCTAGATAGGAATATTTGTGAAATTGAAAAATGTGTTCCTATTTAGGCAGTTAATCCTGACTGACGGCGCATTTCAATTGGCAAGTGAACGTTCCTTCGGTTCGCCCGGGTCAACCCATGCCATGTGAGGGGAATTGGGTAGTCAGTTCAAGGTGCTGACGGGACGCTCATTAGTAAGCGTCTAAATCCTCCTGCAACACAACCAAATAGAAATAGAAATAGAAATAGAAATACCTTATAGTTTTACAGACAAATTGCAATGGCCCAAATGACCTGTTTCTTGGAGTGAGGATCTGAGAATTGCTCGAAATGAAAAAAAACACTGGATTTGAGTTCTTACCTGTTCAAAAAAAGTGGAACATCTATGTTGATTCATTGAGTTTGGATTCTTTGGATGCTGGACTTTTCAACATTCAACAAATTTTCCTGTCTTTTCCTTTTTTTCGCTTTCACTTTTGACCTCACTTTCGATATGTCACCCGATATCACCCGTTCGGACTCACAC
Source organism: Clytia hemisphaerica (assembly GCF_902728285.1). Classification (NCBI taxonomy): domain Eukaryota; kingdom Metazoa; phylum Cnidaria; class Hydrozoa; order Leptothecata; family Clytiidae; genus Clytia; species Clytia hemisphaerica. The sequence continues at coordinate 2,296,401 of NW_027103414.1, forward strand.
CGTTAACCGATCGGGTAATTTTCCCGCGCTAAGTAAGTTTTATATCATATCTAGTCTAGCAAGCTAGACAACTAATTTATACATAGTAGAAATAAACCAAAAAGTAATGAATGGAAAAATTTCAGTCGTCTAGAAACCTTTGTTATTCTTATAAAAAAGCATGTGTATCCCATTCCACCCCCTGCTTGTCTGCTCAACTTTTATATTTAAAAAAACACTGCCAAAAAAACTGTTTTTTTTTACCCAGGGTCGGCTTCTTATTGTATTTTGGTCGAGGGTTCGGCATTTTTTTGCACTAACTCCAAACAAAAGAAAACTGTCAATATTGCAATTATAATTTTTTCCTGCTCAAAATAATTCTTGAGAAAAAAAAAATGTGTGGATTTGTGTATTGAAAGTTTTTCAAGAGTTTGTTATTGCTTGATAAATTGTTTTCTCTCTACGCAAGTTTCTGCGTAGCTAGCCCCTGTATCTATAAGGCTGGAACACCTGATTCTTCCAGTCGTTTATACAAACTAAATCCCGTATTATTATTACTAGGTCACCTCGAGGAAATCAATGAGGTGAATTTTGCGAGTCTGTAGTTTTTTCCGTGTTTAAGTCTAAACAGAGCTTTACGCCGAAAATACATTCGAATTTTCAAATGTAAACAGCGCTTTGAAAATCGAATGTTTTTGAGTGTTCACACGAGCGCGCAAATGTTTTCGAATGTTTTGAAACAATTTATTTTAGTAAGTACGTTCAATCTGGACAGTCTGGAAAATGTTGTTTGTCACTCGATCTTTCGAAATCATTGAAATCTTTTTTTCTGAGAGGGGAAGGACTCTGATATTTTCTTTTTCTAAATGTTGCATACAGTACCGGTATTATTTTCATTTAACAGAGTCAAAATGTATTTTCTTTCAAAGAATTATGATTTATAATCAGGAAACACTTCTTAGTAATTTTAACTGTATTTTGGATGCACAAGTTTATTGGAAGGGCAATATTTTTGCCCAGAGTTATAGCTTCAGTTTTCATTTTTATTCACTTCTTTGTTGTTTACAATTCTTTATTTTATTCTCCAAAAAGCTTTAGATTTTTTTTGGTGTTGTCAATGATGATGATGTTAGTGCAATTTAAGAACGAAGAAGATGGGAAGAAGAAAAAACCGAGCTTTCTTCAGTTTTGAGATGTTTTTGAATTTGAAATGCGTGCTGGAGCTCAACTGCAATAAAACAAAGGTTAGTTAACTTTTATTAATTGTGGATTCTTGATATTATTCAAGTCGCAGATGACAAGAGCAAGAGAATTCTCTCACTGTCAACTGAAGAAGGAGTTGTGGTACCACCTCAAAATTGGTCGAAATTCATGGAGAATCCAGCCTGACTCAGCTCATTATTATTTGCTGGCAAATGCTAAACCCCCTTCACTCTCCTTACTTTAGATATTTAATTTCCCTACATAAGAGCTAAGGCTCTTTCATTTTCTAATATCCCTGTTCTGGCAGAATGTAGATTAAAATGCTATGTTTTGCTATTATGGTCTTTATAAAGAGAACGGAAGTAAAAGATGGGTATTTTATGCTAACCATCCCTGTCTCACTGAAAGTTTTATCTCTAAGGTTATGGATTGATGACACAAATCTTGATTTCTATTAGATTTATTTATATTCTTTGTTTTTCTTCAGGATGTAGAAAAAATGGATTTCAGATGAGATGGTTTTGGAGTCATTTTTTTCTGGATTTTTTATGTCTGAGCTACAGAAAGTTTAAAATATATTGTGCATTGTGTATCAAAAAGTCACCTTGTCTCGTTCTTCTAAATCTGATGTCTAGTCCTTCTAGTTTAGATACATCCCCGTCCTATGAATGAGCTATAAAATATTTCACAAGAAGAATAAAATTCATTTCTTTCCTTTCAATTTTTGCAAGTTTCTTGATTTTTGAAGTTCATTTTGAGACATTTCGCCTCTTTTTCTTCCCCGCCTCCTTCTTAAAAAAAATTCACTTTTTTCTACGCCAATCAGATCTCACGTCTTTTTCCCGATCAGCCAATCACAATGGCTTGTAGAGGGCATTGCGTAATTTTTTGTCTGGTCTGTAATTTTGATGTTTTCTCGAATCCAATGAATTTTCTTTAGCAGAGTAATGGGGCCCACTAAACCTGCAAATGCAGCGATTGTATTGGCTATCAAAAAGCCATTTTAGATTTTCTTGAAAGCCAGATAAATTGCGGACCGAACAGTGGGTCGGGGCTATTTTTTCATGGTCCCTATCTCGAATAACAGGAGACCAAAGTCTGGACTTCGAAAATTCCTTTTTTGACAAAATAACTTCCTGAAGAAAATATTTAAGCCATAAAATTAGCCCCGACCCTAGATCAGGTGCCCCTATGTGCAGGCCACCCTAAACAGTTGTTTTTGACCCTTAACTCTCGGCCGAGTCGTTGCTTTTTTTGATAAACAGCAATTTTGGGACCTTACTTCAGTGGTCGCCTACTCGCGGTTTTTGACAGTTTTAACAAAAGAGTTTGCCCTAAACTTCAGTTAAAAGGTTATATTTTCACAATAAATCAATTACACAATATTCTGAACTTGTTTATACGTTTAAATTTGAGCTCAATACTCTTCATTATGAAAATCGCAAAATTTGATAAATTTTACAGACCAGAAAATTCACCTCATTGACACACTCGAGACAGTGTGGATCTAAACCACACTGAAACGACCGCCTTACATCACGCATCACGCTCGCGAAAGAGCGCGCGTACATTATTAACATGTCATCTCCAGTACATTTTAGAGGCAATCTCCATTAACCCGACCTCGACCTCGACCCTGACCCTTGAAAAAGGCCAACCCTCGACCTTGGAAAAAAGCCGACCCTCGACCAAAATCACGGAGAATACAATAAAAAGCCGACCCTGGGTAAAAAAATGCTTTAGCGACTTTTATAAGATTTTTTTTGGATGAATATTCCAAAAACTGATCATTAGAACACTTAGAGAATACTTCAAGAATAGTCGTCGGTGGGGGGGGGGGAGGAGGGATGAGAATATTCTTCACAAGACCCCCCCCCCCCGTGGCATCATATTATTGACCAACATGTATGATCAGCCGCGTATCCATATATCCCAGGCTTAATATTTACGTTTTACGTTGATGCACGAGAGATATTATATTATCTTCCACTCACGCAGTAGTAAAACATCAAAAAGCAGATAATACGACCCACCGGGTGGGGGGGGGGCGACGAGGTTGACGATTCATTATTCTTATAAAAAAGCGTGTGTATCCCATTCCACCCCCTGCTTGTCTGCTCAACTTTTATATTTAAAAAAACACTGCCCAAAAAACTGTTTTTTTTTTACCCAGGGTCGGCTTTTTATTGTATTTTGGTCGAGGGTCGGCTTTTTTCCAAGGGTCGAGGGTCGGCCCTTTTCAAGGGTCAGGGCCGAGGTCGAGGTCGGGTTAATGGAGATTGCCCATTTTAGATTATTCATTGAAAACAGATTACAATATAGTCATTTTTCATGTCTCGATTATTCAATTCCGAATAAAAGACATTCAGCGAAAAAATATTCGAACAGTTATGTCGCTAAATGTGTATTAGTATATATGACATGAAGAGCAGTATCTTCAGATATACGCTTTTTAAAGGAAAAACCATTAAGTCATATGATTCTGGCTGGGCTGCTTTAAAGAAATTTTATTTGAGTTTTTCAGGCTTAATTACCAATATTAATGAAAATGGAAACCTGTACTTCTCAGTAATTTCTGAAATCTGAGGCTCAGATTCTTCTTAATTTGTTCTTAGGTTTTGGCCAAATTTCAGCCTCGTATTCTTATGAAATTGTTCTTATAAAAAACGTGTAAGACGAGGCACGGATGTCACTCTAAATAGACTGTAAATCACTCCCTTGACACATTTGCTAGCATTTGAAAAAATTTTGTCTCAGATGAGAGGTCACTCTTAACAAAAGTTACTGTAGGGCTAAGATCATTCCTTTTGAACGCAAATTCAACTCTATGTGTTCGTTTTGCTGCGCAGTGGCACCTTAATGAAAGTTATGGCTAGTATAAGAACAATTTCATGAGAACAACGAGCTCAAGATCGCCAAAAAATAAAAACAATTTAAGGCTAATTACTGTTACACGCTTTGGGAATCATTGAAAGGATTCTATTTTGAAATTTGATTGTGACATGCGCAATAAAAGTTCTTATCGTCCGTCTCCACAGGTTAAATTTCAGATCGAAAGCTAAATTGTGGTACTCACCAGTAGTCTTAATTGCGTTGTTAAAGGAAAACTACTTTAAATCGTAGAAATTTTAGCGAGTTTTCCCTATTTTCGCTAAAATAAATCTCGCTAAAACACGCCAAATCGACATATCGCTAAAATTTATCCGCGCGAAATTTCTGGTTATATTGCCTTGATATATTTTTTATCAATAGGAAGGGTTTCAGTGCAAAGAAATGCTCGAAAACAAATTCAAACAATAATGTAATACGAGTATTCGCTAAAATTTATCCACGCGAAATTTTTTGAAATAGTGATTCGCTAAAATAAATTCAAAAAAAATCAAGATTTTCCTGACTCGCTAATATATATATTTCTACGATTAAAGTATCTAGGGAAATTTTATTTGATGGGTTTTAATTAAATAAATAGCTAAATGGTAAAAATCTGGTATATTTCCTTCCAAAATTTATTCTTTGAATACATCATCATGTCCACAAAAAGGTTTAGAGTCCCGGGGGGGGGGTACTTAGGCAAATGGAGGGTACGATATGTTTTTGGATTTCCAAAGTCCCGCTATGGGTCGGAAAAATCACAAAATCAAATTTCAGTCCCACTAAGGGTTGGAGAAATGAGAAAATTTCAACTTTTTACGCCCCCGGAAAGATCGAAATTTGGTCAGAATTGGTCAAATTTGTTCCGCTAAGGATCGTAAAATTCCCAAAATTTTCCTTTGTTTTCTCCTTTTTAGTCCCGGTAAGGGTCCAAAGGTCGAAAGTCGGGCGGTACCCCCGTCAGCTCGCAAGTCTAGTACCCCCCTCCCCGGGTTCAGAGTAAAGAAATTAAATAAAACCACATTATTCTTAATTAATCAAAGATCATTTAATATCCAATCTAAATTACCATTAATAAAATCCCTCCTGTACCATGGAGTTTAAGTTATAACAGACAGATCTTGCCTTTCTGAATTTTCCGTAATTCTCTCTTTACTATTCAGAAAAGTCTGCTGAAACCTTGACACAAATATCAAGTAAACCATACCAGCACTTATAATGGCACTAATTGATATAAGAATTAAGATTCCAAATTGTTCAACATTTGGGAATGCAATAGTCAACAAAAACATGAGAATTTCAAATGAATGATTTGTAGAATTCTGAACACCACTGACTATTCCACGTTCGCTTTCAGGTACATGCTCTTGTTGGAGTTGAATTATGGTGAGATCTGAAAGCCATAGACCTGTCCTTGATAACACTATACCAGACAATAGGACAATGACCGAGGTTAAAATCCTTGTTGGTTTTATTGGTGTAGTTGGATTTTTGTTGTCTTTGTTTAATGTCGAGATGGTAGAGTTTTCCTTAGGAGTATTTGCAGCTCTTGTTTGATTTGTTGTATTGAGGTAGATTGAGTCATTCATAAATATTGGAGGTGTATCGACCTCCGTAAAATTGCCCACTGAAGATGTTTCCTTGTAAACTTGGCCACTAAATAGATTACTTGGACTTCCAGGTGTCCATATAGAGGCACCACAAATCACTAACATGGATAATTGCAAAGAGAAACTAATTATTCCAGTTTTAGCTAAACCAATTCTTCTTCTGATCTTTGGGAACAAGAAGGTTCCAAAGACTCCAAAGAGAGATGCCAAACCCATGAAAATGCTAACGTACAGTTCACTTAACCCCATTGCATATGAAAACCCGATTATGATTCCACCCATTCCGATAACAGTTAAATAAAGCATCGATAAAGCACAACCAGCCAGAAAGACAGTTTGCCGGTAATAAATTCTCCAACCTGATATCATTGACTGGAGACGTTTGGCGACTAGATTACAAAGGGTTGATGGGTTACTGGAAGTTGGGTTTTCGGTAATCGAAGCTTGACTGGAGTCATGTTCGGATTCTGCTAAAGGTCTTCTTTCTTGGTTTTCTGACGAACTATTGGAGATTTTCAAGGAAAGTTGATCATCATTCTGTTCCACACTTTGTTTGTTGATAAGTTTCATCGATAGTGCTGGAGTCATTTTGTAGACTTTGAGGATAGATCCATATTCCAAGAATAAAGATACGATATTCCATACACAGATAAAAACAATACTGACACTGGTTGAAATATGGCTCATCAGTGCTCCAATCACCAAAGGTGCCACTATGGCAACTATAAGATCAATTCTTCTAACCAGCGCATTGGTATTTGCCAAGATATCTTTATCGTTCTTACACACAACAATGATCCAATCTTTACCAATGGCAATCTTCAGCCCTTGTGAAAAAAGATTTGCTGCAGATCCAAGCAAGACAATCAGGATTTGAAAGAACAGTAGCAAACTTGCATTTTGGTATTGTATACAGATGTAGATAGTAATTGCACATGCAATAACGAGAATTTTCTGAGCTGCCAATAAAATCTGAACTACTTTCAGTCTCTGGGATTTGTCGATCCAGTCACCAAGGAAGGGAGATAAAACAATGGCAATAACTGACAAAGTAAGGCCATACGAAGCAGTCAGACGTAATGAACTTGGTGTTAGTTGTACCAGAAGTATACCGGTTGCAAATTGCCACATTCGATCACAACAAAATGCAAAGAATGCATTAATACATATATACGCTTCTGCCTTCAGCTTCATCTTATCTTAAATGAAGAAAAAGAAATAAAAATTAACTTTATTCTGAATGAATGTGAAAATGTTTTTGAAAGGTTTCATCTAAGGAGAAAATTTACGTTAAAATTAAGTCGACCTTATTCTCATCAAAAGATTAGATCAAGAACTGTTTTTCTGAAATTCAATTTCATAAAAATTACTCACCACAACAACTTTTGGTAAGCAAAAAATCTGTTAACTTTTTTTAGTTAACTAAAGAGTACCTCTTGAGCAGTCAAAAACTCTTTCAAAGCTCTGATGTAACGAAATAAATGACTTCAAAACAAAGCAGTTTGGTTTTGAAAGTATTTTCTAACGATGGATGTATCTTAATTAAACAAACATTTGTATTTTTTTAATTGATTGCTTTCGAAATGTTGGTAAAATATTTTCCTGTTTTAGTTGAAAGGCCAAATGATATTTTCTGTAGAACATCGCCTCTTTCTTGTCCTTTTTTAGTAATTTTTTAGTAATCTCCAATATCCCAATCCCAAATTGCCAAACTAGATCCACGCATAAATTTTACTACATTGACCATTTGTCGAATCCAATCATTATACATATTTCGTTGAATCAGATAGACCTTTCCATAAATTACGTCACGAACATCACTTGCCTCGTATTCAAACAATTCCTTGGTGATCATATCCCTGAGACATTAAACGATTTTTTTATAAAAAGTAGTTTTAATAAAATCTGCTGGGAGTTAATCACCAGGGCAATAATTTCAAAACGAGGCAAGTGATGTTCGTGACGTAATTTATGAGAAGGTCTATCTGGGCAGGAACTTTAAAATCTCACCTCAAGCTTAGTTTAGTAAAAAAGATCAAAATAAAAGAACAATTATGATTTTGTTTAATTTTTTCCCATTATTTTAGATTTTACCTTCCAATAATTAAAATTCTATCATAACATAATTTATCCGCAAAATGATACAAAAAAGTAAGCAATAATAAAATGGAAGCACACCTATAATTATTACTTCAATCAGTATATTCTTTGCTTGGTTAGTGATCAACCCCAACCAGGAGGACCCGATTCCTTTGTGTGAATTTTGTCTAAGAACATTCCGAAATCGAATCGAAAGAAGGAAAAAATAGTTTAGTTCTCGGAGAAATTTCGCAGGTAATTAATGTCGTTTTCAGATTAATTGATTGGTTTCTGAAGGCATGAATAGAGAAAAAAACTTATTAGTAGTGCATAGATTTAAGTTAAATACAAAATAAATTCCAAGGAAAAATAAAAACATCTATCTTTAATAAAGCTATATTAATATATAAAAATAAAACATCTAAAATTCTAAGCCAAAAAAGGAAGGAAGAAGTCTTAGTAAAAGTCTGATTTGTGACACTACCAAGCTAACATTGAACAAACAGAAAGAAACTAAAACTTGGCAAAAGCAACTCAAAGATCTTGAAATGAGTCTAAATTGGGTACTGTTTTAGCTAGGATATGACATTTTAATCAATGAAGATAATATCTAGAATATTCTAAAGTAAGTTTTAAAATAATTGTAAAAACTTAGAAAGGTACCATACGTAAAGTATCTGACATTCTACAGATCTTTAGGAGAAAGTCCGTGAATATTTTAAAAAGACACCTTTCAGAACATAGATCCTTTAAAACATAAATTTAACCCCTAAAAGATGATAGAAACAAAAAAAGTGTACAAGGCAGATTCTCAGTTATCGAATGAGCGGCAGAGGTATTCCAGAGGACCGGGTACATTACGTCACGCTAGTTTCTGACAATTAGGGTCCTACGAGTGTGCAGCCCATGCACCATTTGATAGAACCATAGAAGTGGTTCAATCGTGTATAGACACTGGAATCGTGGTTGGAAACTTATATTAAAAAGAATATCAAATATTTCAAAAATTGTAGCTACAAAGAATCGGATAACTGAGAGCTTACCGAGTTAGCACACAACGTTCTTTAAACGTTCAGATAACATTCAACTGACGTTATGCGCCACTATGGGACTATAAATTTGCGATGTTATTGTTCTTATTATCTTACTACTGATTATTGTTATTATTTGTAACGGCTTCAACTCGCTCGTTTGGCGGTGTTGGGGAGCCATCATGGCTTGTCTTGTCACTATGACGACTCTCACCATCACTGAACATCGGGTTGACAATTTTCATATCTCCAGACTAAAAATAAACAGAGAACTATTATATTATAGTTATCGAAATACGATAAATATTTCACGAGTTCCAAGATTATTCCCAGCCTGCAAGACGATTAAAAAATAGCGGGGAAAAACAGAACGAAGAAAACAAACAACAGGGAGGAGTATTGCTACGCCCAAGCATAAAGTTAAGATAAACTGGTCAAATGAAAACCCCTGTATTCTATACCTCATAGGAAAAAAAGAAAGTACAATTGACTCTCTCTAATTCGATCTTCAATGGACCATGAAATTTTTATTCGAATTTGAGAAAAATTCAAAGTACAGAGAGTATTTAACACTACTTTCCAGCTTGAGTCGGCCAATGTTTTGGTTCGAATTACAGAAATAGAGGCTCAGAATAGAGAGGGAATTAACTGTATCGTTTAAATAACTTACAGCGCCGGGTCCAGGGCATTCATAAACCGTATTATCATCATCATCATCTTCATCATCAGTTGTCTCTGCACCTCCAATCGTCCCAAATTTATCAGAACCGATCGGTCTAAGGGAATAAAAGACACGCTCATCAGTCTTAACATCGTCCCTAAGCAAAAAAGAGAGAAATAAATGGCGTTTCTATCAGATGTCGTCAGTTTATATTAGGAATCGAAAGACGGAGTCAAAAAGTTAACTTTTCTTGGTCGCACAGACAAAATACAAAATAAAAGTGAGCATAACCTTCGCCAGAGCTTGTTTGTTAATGAATTCTGCGGCTAACAGAGTTAAAGTTCAAAGGCAATAAAGACCAGTCATATGGTTAAGGAGTCCCAGAGGGAACTGATTTTATATAACGGAGCTATGCGGAGCCAGTCGGGGGAGCCAGTGAAATGCAATAGAAACCTAGTTCGAATAAATGCATACTAACTAAGTGTATTAAATATATCCGTACACCAAGGCAGAAGGGTATAAAACTTACTGTCCAAGTTGTTTGATTTGGTTTTTAGCATGTTGGTAATTGTAATATTCAGCATTCCTGTTCATCTCCTCATCTTTCGATAATGGCTGAAGTTTAGAAGAACGGGACAATATTCTTATAAGAATTTCTCTTCTCACATAAAAGATTACCCCCAATAAAATGTACAATGTATAATATCCAAAGTTATACTAAATCCAAAACAACATAATACAAATGAATTATATCAGTTTTACGTAACTTTTATCAGAGTCATTGAAATAGGCTGGTTCTATTGGTGTTGTTTATTTTTAATGTCTTTTAACTTGAAAGAATATCCTCGAATTTAGTAAAACAGTAGCCGAAAAGGTGGAATGTAGAGAAATATTACTTGTTCTTCTTTAGGGTCTTTGCTTTTCTTGAGTGAAGATTTTTTGACAGTTTTTGGGTCTTCCACATCTTCCTTTGTCTCTACTCTCAATCTGAAATAAAAATGAAGAAAAATTGTGTGGAAAATGATGGTTGCAGAACAGAAACCGGAACGTTGGCCAAGGTTTCATTTATGAGAAAAAGTGTCCTGGCCCAATGAGGGTAAGGGTAAAGTTAATTCATAAGTAAACTTTCTTCGTGCTATAAATGCTACGGATGAATTGTTGAAGTCTTTGGTTTTTAGAAGGGGCGTTTATAAAGGAGGTATTTATCAAATAATTTCTGACCAAGGCTATTTTAATAAAGTTAATTGCTACTTATTTCAAATAAACACCAGCCCCCCTAGAGGGGTGAAATAATTTTAATTTTGAAGGAGGGGCGTTCAAAAGAAGGGGGATTTTTCGATGCAAATACAATAGCTCTGATAAAAAGTACTTACTTGTACCAGCAGTAAGCTGCAAGACCCAATCCTGCGATCGCTGCTACACAGCATCCTGCTACTACAGCTGTAAAAATAAGAAAAGAAAGTAATCTAGAAAGAAATCTAATGTTTGAAGCCGATTAAAGAATTTCGCTTAAAATGTAGTAAATAGAGTCAATCTTTTAAAAATCAGGTCCTTAAAATACACTAAAAGCTAAAATGAACGGGGGTGAACGTTTTTTGAAGCATGACGCTTATAGCTTATAAGCGTATCTAGAAAATCAAAAATCAACTTCCAGTACAAGAAAAATTACAGCTTTGCATTCCCTTTTATATGTCAAATATATCACGGAGGTTTTGGCTTCGTTGACCTTGATTTTCTTGAAGCAAGAAGAGGCTTGAGAACTTTAAAATATGGGCAACGCACTTTTTTTAATTCACCGGAGGTTAAGACAAAAAAGGCAGCCTGTTTTCCCCTCTCAGAGCAGTTTGGTGGGATTGTTTGGGCCGCTTAGTTTCTCAATTACATCTGCCAAAAGTTATTATAATCTAACAAAATCAAAATAAATCGCTTGAGTCTTAAAATCGGTCAAATGGATTGTGCCCCCTAATGTTCTATTTTTTTAAGAGCTCTTAAGGGGCGTTAGCCCTCTAATGGCACCTAGGGGAATCTTAATAATAAAATAACAAGATCTAATTGGCGTCCTTGGATATTGCTTAAGTATAATTATTCGGTTGATTTATATTAACGAGAGCTCGTTTTGTCCAACAGAGAGAGAGAGAGGACTTCCTTATGGAAGTTTCATTTCGAAATATTGAATAATTATGATGTTCAAATTATTTAACAAAATGGAGTATTTGACATAAAAAACCTTTTGAAAAAGTTCACTCTTATTTCAAAGAAACCTGATGTATTTGAGACTTATTTAATATATTACATTTTAAAAGGAAAGATTTCGGACAAAGTCCCTCCTACTTTTTATGTTTACTTTTTGTTGAAGAATATGTATCAACAATTTTCAAGTTTTAAAGGGTTACGAAGATAAAATTTTTAAAATCCCTCTTAAAGGTTTTATTTTTACACAAGTGTTCCCGTTTCATATCAGACACATATTTCATATTAGGACAGTGTCTGCCTATTGTTATATTTTGCTGATATAAGCAAAAAAATGTTTATTTTTTCCTCTTTTTGACCAATGTTGCTCCACATCCGTGTCAATCCAATGTGAAAAAGCTTGTAAATTAGAATTGATGAGTAAGCAAACGATATCACTCTTATTTAAAAATAAAAGTCTAAAAAGACTAAGATATACATATGTAAAACTACTTTTAAGAGGCACAGTAATAGGTAGATAGGCATAAGGTAGAAGATATAAAAAGAGTAGCAGGCAGGTGGGGAATAAGAATACACAAGCAGGAATTCTGATATTCTCATAAGGTTAGGTTTAAAGAAAAAAATATGGCAAAAAGGTGTTTTATAACATAAGAGGAATCACAGCATTTAAGAGAAAAAGAAAAACAATAACGAAAAAGAAAAAGAAACCCATGTAAATGGTTTAAAAAGGTGTAATTCAAAGTGATATATTTAAAATAGCTGTCATTTTTGTAGGGGGTATTATGCTTTTTTGCATAGCTACAGAGCTACTTTTGTATCAAGTTATCTGGGTTTTAAAGAAATATCTCATGAGGGAGCTAGAGAAACTGTTCTTTCCTCTTCACCTTAGACCAGTAAGAAAAAGGTTATTCCTGTTAAAATATTTATCAGAGAAATTGAAAAAAAAGAGAATTCGTTCCAGAAATTCATTCTGTTTGTGAAAATTTCTAAGAAGAAAGAGAGGGGAAAAAGTAGAGTTCAATTAAGGACCTGCTGTTAATCAAAATAAAGAAAGAAAATGAAAAATGAAAGAGAATAATAAGATAAATAAATGAAATAAAATATTTTATTAGAGAGAGCCTTAACATGAGCGAGCGTAGGGTTGTTCAATTGAACCGAATGGCCCAGAAAAGTAAATCATTGATATTCACCCATCAAAAGATTTAAAATTGTCTTAGATTATGAGTCCCGTATCATGATTATACAAAGCAATTTTAAGATATTTTTTATATGGGCCTTATTGAAGCCTTATTATTAATAAAATATCGAAAATCAGGGCCACAAAGTCAAAGTCTGAGAACATCCCCAGGATAAAGACTTCTATAGAATCTTCATCAAAAAAACAAAAAACGTAAAAGTTTCTTACCAATGAAAGACACGTGGTCCAATCCAGCTTTATTTTGCTTTGTACTGACCACATTCTCCTGTTTAATATGTGCAGGCTTCGGTGGATTGGTATTGGTAGATTCATCCCCCTCATCTTTTGCACCTAATACATCTCGAAGGTCGATATTATTTATAAGTTCATTTTCTTTTTCTATACTATTATCAAATTCAACTGATGCAACTTGATCGTTTTCCTGGCGTTTGACTTTGACCGGTTCAGCATTAGTGTTGACGCTGTCAGCCCTTTTGTTTACATTCAGCGCCAACTCATCTTTCTTTATCTCAGAGTCCTTGTTAGAAGGTGATTTACTCATTGAGTCTTTTTTATCCTTAGAATCTATGTTTAGATTTTTATCATTTTTATCATCTTGTGTTTCGGTTGTGAGTTCCTTTTCAGATTGTAATCGTTCCAGTTGTCTTTTGTGGGCTTCTTTCTTTATGACATCCAAGACTTGCATTAATTGATCTTTTGTGAGACTTTCTTCCTGTTCATCCTGACTTTCAACTTCATCATCAGGGTCCGCATAGTAAGGTTCATTTTCTTCCTCTTCGTCACGGATATCCCTCAAATGTTCAAGAATGGCATCTTCAAAAAGATCATCATGACCCGACAAATGCCGGCTCTCTGAAGAAACTAGAACAAAGGAGAAAAATAATGATAGTCACTGTCAGTCAAAAATATTGAGCTAATTCAAGGATTTTAATGATCAACAAACAAAGCAAGCTTGCTATATTTCTTATCTTTATAAAAGTTCTTCAGAAAGCTAGTTTGTTAGTAAACTAGTACATCCATTGTGTTTGTGAGCAAAATCTAATTGACTGTTCTGACAATGATTATTTTAACTCGTGTGAATTTCCAAACGATTGTAGGTTGCCATGTTTGCTTAAAAAAGTACACGAGTAAAAAGCATTTATCAATATTTACGTAGAAAAACTTGATTATAAAAATCAATTAAAATAATTTCAAAATCTTTAATAACTAAGATTAGTAATAGTATGAGACACAATACTGCAATCTGAATAGACAAAAACCAGTTAAACAAGAAACTTTAGTAATTTTTAACTCGCACTTATACCTGCACATTCTAAAAAAACTAAATAAGTTTGGTGAACGATTTTTCAAAAACTACAGTAACCTGCATAAACAAACCATTGTTATTGTCAAAAAGGTACATGAGAAAACCCACTAAAGGCTGCTGAGGCCTCATACCCCTTTTTCTGAAGTGGATACATCAAAAGAGTGGTAGGAGACAATATCCTGTTTATAAATGGGTGGAAAAAGTAAATTCCAACAAGTGACATCACAGATTATATACAGCTTAACTCCTGGATCGACTGTTTCTAGGCTTTGGTATTCTATTCTGCCTTTTTGATTTCTATAATGCTTTTATGTCTATATTTATGATTAATCTGCCAATTCCAAATTGAGTAAAATTTATCCTTTTAAGGATAAATAAAAAGCTTATAAGCATTGATTTGAACATCATTGAACATCAACATTGAATTCAGAGCAAGCTATCAATGACACTTTAAAGATACAAAGGAATAAGAAACTTGTGATTACTTTATAGCTTGTTATTATTGCAGACCCTTTAATAAATCAATCCCCTTACTAGTTTTTAAGAGCTGGAAACCTCACTAAATTGAATAATCAAATGCATCTTTATCAATCAAATAGATTCAATACTAAAATCTCAGATACAAAAACAATTTTATGACCAGGTAATAGTAAGCCATTCAAAAGACACAAAATGTAAATGTAATTATACAGCAACCAGCAAGTTGCTGGCTAATAACATATGGTGAAAGAAGTGCTGACAAAACAGTGATTTTTTTCTTCGTTTCTAGCAAAAGTTTCCCTGTAAGTCATCCTTTTCTAAAAAGAAGAATTTACAGAATGGTTGCTGGCAAACTGTCTACATCCGCTAATTAGCAGTTTCAATTGAGAGATTGCTGTCGAGGAGTTTTGCTGGTAAGATGCCGATAAATTTGCCAGTATAACTTGAAAGGATTTTTATGTACTTGAAAATTCACTTGGTTTCTAATTCTAGTGAACAGGTGGTATCTCAGGTGAATTTATAATTAACTTTAACTCAATAAACAGGAGACTTCAAGGCGACCCTAAAACATCTATGGACAAAAATACTCACAAAATGGTGAACATAAGAAAATGGTTAAGAATATTTTCAGGCTTAAAATTCAAACAGTTAAGAACATCCTGAAGCCTTCAAAAATTTTGTAAAAAGTGTAAAGTAACTTCATATTTAGTATCTTTTTATTATAAGTACCGATCTTATTTCAAGACCCTTGGAAATGTTGCTTTTTTAGCTAGGTTATTTTGAAAATACGTACAAGATTTAACAAAATTATAAAGCTGTAAATAAAGTCCACATGTCGAAAATTCTAAATGTATACGCTTATCAAAATTTAGCATGATTAAAATTTCAAGGTCTTAAACTTGGAATTTATGAAACGGGAGAACTTGTAATGAATAGTTTTAAACAGACATAGGCATAGGACATTTTAGCACTGAAATAGATAGATATGACACCTCCAACCACACCTAGTCATATACCCTGTTGATGCACCGGCCAGACACTGAGATAACCTGTCAGCTTGGACTAAAACTCTGATCCCTGGATTAGGAGATTTCAGGGAACCTTACTTTATTATTGTTTTCAGTGGTTTCGTTTTCTATTCAAAACCAACATCTTAGCAACAGGGTGCTCGCCCATTGTTACAGAGGTTTGTACAAAAGACAAACAGAACTTTTCCCAAATCGCCCATTTCAATTTGGAGCCAATACAGTAAAAAATGTTCCATGTTTCACTTTTTTGCACCAAATCTTCAGCATTAAAACAATGACACATAAATGCATTTTAATCATTTCAAAGTGTGTTTCAGTTATTATTTCTTATCATTGTTATGATGCTTCAGTTTTTAATTAATCAACATGACATCCTAACTAGCAAAAGGTCTATATTTATGGTATTCTTTTTGTACTTTAGGCTTACAAACTTCTGTGAGCAGAAACTTTGCAAGGTTGAAATATTGCAAAATTTACAACATTTTTACTTTTGCAAATTTGACAAAAAAATCATTTTTTGCGAACATAAACTTTCGCGAATGAAAGCACAAACACAGACATTAGGCTACTGTATCTTACATTCACAGACATGATTACATATATGTGTACTTTTAAGCAGGATGTGTGAGCACTCTTTTTTATGAAACTCATTTAGATAAATTAGGTTTCATTGGAGTCATTATATGTAATGTTTTCACCGCTAATTTATTATGAATTCAATATGACCTTAACCTGGTCTGGCCATGTTCAGGCCAGGTTTTTGGAGGTCAAAATCTAAAGTTTTGTAGCCCTAAACTTGACTCAATCACAATGTTTTGGCCCGAATATGACCCAAAAATTATGTAACAAATTACGAGTGTGTAATTTTCCGCGCGGGTGACGTCATGAGCTCCATTGTGATGTTGTCAATTTCTTCTTCTTTATTTTCAAGGAAGGCAAGTTGGAAGAAAGTTGAAAATAGTAGGTACCAAGATTTAACTCATGAAAGCCCCCATTCATATAAAAACTTTGAAAGCCCCACAACTTGTTATCAATTGCAATTGAAGTAAACGGTAAACTTCTTTGATCTTTGACTATTTTGTTTTGTTCCCTATGGCAATTTTTTACAAAAATCGCACAGTAAACTGGACTGCACAAATACTCTTCAACACCCGAAAATGTGTACATGATGTCTGAAGTCCAAGAATACCTTTTGTCAACGGCACCAGATCAGACTGGCCGGTGTGCACCAACAGGGTCATATACCCAATGATTGGATGGAACATCTACCATTATAACAAAACCCATGATATCCTGAACATACCTGAACATTTTACGGGTCATGTTCGGGCCAAAATAGCAAAACATGAAAATTTAGCCTTAACAATAATTGATGATCAGGCTGTAAAACTTTGGATTTTTGCTCTCGAAAACCTGACCAAAACACACCCGAACCTGCACAAGCCAGGTGCGGGATTTTTTAAAGTTCAAAATAGCCAAGTACTGTGGGTTATTCATAACACAAGCCATTCTCTGACATCAGGTGTCAGGAAGCTGCCAAAATTTTATAGTATTTAGTCACTGCACTATGAAAAGCCTAAGTTTCTTTCACAAACTCTAACATATAAATTGCTCAACAAATAACAATTCAAATGCACTACAGTACAGTCCAAACAGCCACCAAATTACCTCTTATGACTGCGCACTTAGTCTTTAACTTTAGTAGGTGGAAAAAGCAAAGACATACAAAAAGAGTTACCTTCTGCAAAAAATGCAAACAGCACCACAAATATTATTGGAAATAAACGTAAAGGCTTCATTGACTTCGTCTCTACATTTTATGTGTAAACTTTAACAAGTTTGAAAATGTTTGGTTTACTAAACTGAACAGTTTCGTTTCTGAGTAAACAACTTCCTCTCTCTTCGAACAACCGAAACCCTCCGTAAATTTTTTTCTCGCCACTACGGCTACCATGTTATGTTTATGTTGTTCACGTGATCGAAATACACTTATCTGATTGGTCAGAAACGACGACATCTGTTTTTCTGAACGCTATAAACACGTACGGTCGGGAAAAATACCAGGCGGGCGGACGCTCGACATTCCCGAAATAGTATATGACGAAATGAGAAAGGTTTCGAAAAGCAGCGAAAAGTCAAAACATAGAATTATTAATAATTCTATGGTCAAAATATGACAAGGACTCACTTTAGTTCTTTAGGTTAGGCAGTTAGGGGATCAGTTTATGATACAATGAGAGGTGATGTCCCAAAAAAGTATAGCTTTTCCGGCAATTTACTAAAAAGCGTTCCAAGGGGGCTTTTCAACTTTCACATGAAAACTTCGCCGAAGCATTTTTAATACGAAGAAATTATACATTTTTTAAACAGTCGAGTATTAAGGGTGGGAGCTAAGAGATCAGAAAGATCTCGTCCTTTTTCAAGCTGTTTTTTTCTCAAAGGAATTAAAAGCCTTAAAAGGAAAGAAATGCATAATCAAATGACAAATGACAAAATATTTAATCAGAAATCTTATCGGTTTTTATATCGTTACAAAAAAAGAAAATGTTACATCGTTAAAGTTTAAAAAGAGAAGTACAAAAAATTATAGAAAACATAAACTAATTTGAAACATTTTACACAATTGGAACCTGTAAAAAAGGAATATTTTAAATATATTAGGAAGAAATGGTTAGAATAAATTGGTGAAAAGTTTTAAATAAGTTAAAATGAAGATGATGAAAAATAGTCAAAAATAATAGTTGAAAAATAATAAAAATAAACTTTTAAACGTAGACACAACATCAAAAGAAAAAAGGCTTGAAACCCGAAGTTATCATCCTTTTGAGACAGAGGAAGATTTTAAGGATAAAGGATTAATTAATTAAATCAAGGATAATCTCTTATTTCTAGTCAAAGGAACAATGATCGAAAAAAATGAGGCCAATCCCGGAAAAGTTATCAGATTAATGAAAAGTATCAACGGAAGAGTAAACATAAATAGAATCAATCAGCATTTCAATACATCGAAAGTTAAAAAGGCAGTTTTGTGCGATAAATAAGAAGAGCGATTAATAAGACCATTCTTAACTTTTTTAAGCTTTGAGCCTTAAATATTTCTTCACATGTTCTTATTTTGACCAATTTTGTGAGTATTTTTGTCCATTTTGATAGAAAATGAAGTGTTTTAGAGTCTGCCTCAAACTATTCTTATAAATAAACATGTGTTACACCTTTTTTTTTAAGAAACTAGTTTTACCAAGCAGCCTCAATGTTTCTTAAGAAATCGGCCTTTTGAGCCTCAAATGTTTCTTACATGATTCTAAACTTTTTGACATAATCAGCCTCATGGAAGGCTGGATTGGAAGGTTCTTAACCCTATTCGTACTAGGGGGGGGCTCTTTCTGTTCGGAGGTCAAACTATTGGTAATAGTTCATGAAATAATAGAGCTTTTGCCGTGAAATTTTCTGTAAATTCCTAACTTTTATTTAGCTTCAAAATAAAAAAAAATTTGACACCTAAATATTTTCACACCTTGAGCATGATGACATTTCTGACTGTAAGGTGTCACAAAAATTGACACTTTTCTAATACAAATTTATTTTTTATGTCAAATATATCATTTAAACCGTAGTTTATTGAATATTTAGGATAAAATAAGCATTTTAAACTCAGACAACTTTTTTCTAAAGCCTTTGTTAGAATACAATAGCTATTTATAAGAACAAAGGAAATTTTCGGTTTTTGCTCACTTTGGGCATAATGAGTGACGTCATCAAAAATTTTTTTTGTCAAAAGTTACCTTACGTGACAAGGATCTTGTGTGCCAAATTTCATCAAAAAAGACCCACTAGATCAAAAGTTAAGGGGTGGTACAGGAAAAGCCCCCCCCTAGTTCTGAACCGCCCCTAAAAGCCTAGTACGAATAGGGTTAAAAGAAAAACAAATAAAAAATGTTATTTTCTCATTCTCAGCCTCAGCATGTTTCTTAGATGTTTCTCAGTTTTTAGGCATTCTGAGCCTCATGTTTCTTAAAAGTGTGTTTCTTAAAAAAAAAAACGTGTATATAGAAAGTGATGTATGTATGACACAAAAGACATTTATGTAGGGTTGTTTATAATTTAGACTCTCTACTACTTTAAAATTTCAAGAGATACTTGAACACGACTTGACAATATTCCAAAAGCACATGTTCAACAGATCGTTTCGAACGGCATAAATTTGCATAATTTAAAATGTGCTAGCCACGAGGAAGTGTTAACATAATTGGACGCAACATTCGTAATTACCATAACTAATTATTAAATGTAAAGGACTTCCTTGTCTAACTTTAGATTGATTGGAAAGTTAATGGTATTTTGTAGAGACTAATTATTCAATTTCACATAAAATATTAAAATCCAAAGATGATGATTTCTCGAGAAGTGGGCGCCATTTTTTAAGTCACGCCTCTGACTTAGTCAAGACGAAAATATAAAAAAAATTTGACTTCTTTTGAGCACGTACATTAAAATTCACAAAGTCATTTTTGAACAAACATGTCATTATCCTTTACAATATCACAACCATACAAATAAAAATTTGTCCGGTCTATCATCTCAGGAACAGAGTATAAATTTAATGTGCTTTGTCAAAAATCATAAGTTAGAAGGTTTAAGAACAACAGAACATGAATAAAAAGAACTTTTGCACTTTATATTAAAAAACCTTTAAAGAATATACTCTAAACTTAATCTAATTTATATTAAAAAACTTTTACTTGGTATAAAATTGTTACTTTTTTAATTGTCCTATGATTGTGATTAGTGTTCAGCCCATGTAAGGATATTTCCAATATGGTAGTGGAGCCATAGACTCTTTAACAGATTGTGGTGAAATCCATTTGGTAAGGTAGGCGCCCATACCTGCTTTATCGTTCGTTCCTGAATAAAGAAAAAGGACGCAAAATGTAAAAATATGACGAAAGTTAAACGCCGAACTGGCACAAAAAACAAACAACGTTTATAAAATTTTAAAACCATTACGATGATATCTGAGAAGAACTATCCAATTTCTCAGAAGACCTTGGCTTTAAAGGAGTTTTTCTTTGGTATAAAGTTTAGAGAGTCTTCGTATTAAAGAATATAGCAGATACTTTAAACTTTACCAAAAATATGTTCTCGTATAAATGTGGTCTTGCCAATTAAATTTGTTTCGATATTAAAGATAGAAAGAATGTTAGTCATCAAGTAGCGTTTCTAATTACCCGAGCCACGTGCACCTCCGAATGGTTGTTGTCCAACGACCGATCCAGTTGATTTGTCATTGATGTAAAAGTTACCAGCCGTGTGTCGTAATTTTTGACGAGCTACCTCCAAAAACTCTCTATAAGAAAAAAAGTGGGAATGTTTTCGAGATAAGTATTCGTATAGAAAATAGAAAATAATAATCTTTCTTTCAGACAAAGATGTGAATAAGAATAGGCGTAATGCAGAGAGAGAGAAATAACGGTAACTAAAGTCATTAATGAAGATAAAACAGTGAATAACACTGGTGATCTAACAAGTTTATTCTCGATTACTCAGTGATCTATTGCCGAATAAAAGAAGTTTTTGTTAAAAAGTCAAGCAGCTCATAACTCTGGTTTAGATGGTCGGCTGTCTGTCTTAGTATTGGTCATTTTACGATAGTCGGTAGAAATTATATTATTATAATTATATATATATATTTATTTAACTTTGAATTTGC
Source organism: Clytia hemisphaerica (assembly GCF_902728285.1). Taxonomy (NCBI): domain Eukaryota; kingdom Metazoa; phylum Cnidaria; class Hydrozoa; order Leptothecata; family Clytiidae; genus Clytia; species Clytia hemisphaerica. The sequence goes on from NW_027103414.1 coordinate 2,317,744, forward strand.
TAGCTCTACGTATTTTAAGCAATTCATATATTGTAACGTTTTAATTTAATATTTAATTACTATTAAAATATCATAATGTCTTAAGTAGTAAAAAAAAAAGAAAAAAAAAGCGACTGGTATATAGATATTATGCCTTCTTTAGACGTCTATATAATGATTTTCTTTTAAATCTTTTTCAAGCAAAGATTGACACTGTCGGTTTTTCGTCGGTATTCTTCTGTCTCTTATATCACAAGGATGCAAGACACACATTAGGCTTTAAATATTCTTTATTGAATCACAGTACAGTTTTACTCTTCTCGTTTTTTTTCAGCATCGGGAATCCAATTTGTTCGAAATATTAAGAGCTTCAAATCATGGAATGTAATTTTACGAAAGATTTATCCTTGATGATGACTGAGAGAATTAGTTCGAATTATAGAAAGATTTGAGTAATGGTAGTTCGAATAAGAGAGAGTAGAACTTTTCACCTATCTACAGCAGCCAAGTAAATAACGATCTCCTCACTTACCTATCGTGAGTGAAGACAGCGCCAGTCAAACCATATGGGGAAGTTGTCGCAACCTATAACGACATATATATATTTTAACGTCGTTTCATACATAGAAATGTTAAAGATTATTTTGAGCAATTTTTCAGCTAGGGTCTAAGAATTTAGAATACTCCCAAATTAACCCTTTTTTAATTGGAAAAATTTGTTTAAGAGTATCAGACTGAAATTTGCCAAAATGTAAAAAACCAACACTTTGAATGATCCCCGCCTTAACTTACTCGCTACTTAGAGCTGTAACAATCAACCTTGAAAATCACGAAACATAATAAGATCAGCAGAACCTAAGCCAAAACTTGCTGATTCTTATTTGAAAAGCATGTAATAAAGGAAAGTCTACTCACCAAATCTAAGGTTTCAACAGCTTGTTCAGCAGGGTAAACGTAAACTGTACAAACCGGACCAAAGATTTCTTATAAAAAGAGATGAAGGGTACTAATTAATAAAAAAGGATCTCTCGGAAATGACACCATTGTTTTGCCGCTGTTACTTTAATAGGGACCGCAATGATTTTTTCAAATTGTTTTTAGCGCATTGAAACCATGCTCATTAGAAAGAGCATCAAAAAAGAAAAAAAATGAGGGGTCATTCATCAAAATCGGCCAAGCCGTTCTCGAGATATGAAATTTTCTATCTCCTGAAAATGACCCTTTTTATGGAACGATTTTCGAGGATTTTTGTAAAAATCATAGTTAAATAGGTTTAAAAGTGAAAATCCGGGGGTTATGTCGAAAAATACATTTTTTGCAATAACTTTACTTCTATTAATGCTATAACATTGAAACTTGGCACGAAGGTTCTCAAGACAAAGTTTTAATTTTTTATCAATTTTTTTTTTCAAAATTCTCGTTTGCCGTACGAATGAATCGAAAATATCCTGTATGCCGGAGAGCTGGCAGATTGTCACTCTCCGTGGACTTTGAACTTTCGAATTGTAAACAAACACGCGCTCGACAATTCTGTAGAATTTCTCGAATACCAATAAACTTTGAGCCAAAAAGACAGCAGAGCGCGGTTGAAAATGTTAATTTTTATTAACAAAGAATATGTAAAAAAGGTTGAAATTTCATATTATCTTTGTCTTAATGCCGGGGAGGACAGCTAAAGCCCTCAAAAGTGGCTTTTTCCCAGAAAAAACTGAATAATTTTTTGTAGGATTTGATTGGGTCAATGAGACAAAAAAAACAAACAGCGCTGATCTCTTCCAGTTCCAAAAATGTATAACATCATGGGGGTTTGAGGACGCGCTCACCTGTCTAAATCCAATTTTCTGTTGGTAGGTCGTCTGCCATTCAAAATTTTACAAAATTGCTCATATTTTCATAAAAAATAAAGTTATGGCCACCAAACTTTTACAGGACATTTATTTAATGATAAGAATGCTTCTAAAACTTATCCCATGGTTATAGGTGGTCTAAAACCTAAAAACAACATTTTGGTCGATTCCAACCATTTTACCCCCGTCTTTCGCGGTCCCTAACTTTAATCGGTTAATTTTTTGCGAGATTTTATTTTGTGAATCAACATTTTGAAATACAGGGGAGCCTCTTTAACTCGAACCTCTATATATCGAATGTCTCCTTAACTGGAACAAGTTTTATCGTCCCTTCAGTAAACAATACCTTATAAACCTCTTCAACTCGAACAAACTTAATTGTTCTCCGTGCGTGGTCGATTAATAGCGAGTTTATGTATGTGTGTTTTTTAGCGACGGAGACGGTAAGGTTCTAATTTGGCTAGATCATGACCAACTGAGGACGACGGTAAATCAGCACTTTTACCGTCCTCGATTTTGCGGGGAAGAATTGCGGGTTTTTCCAAATCGCTTCAGTCACTTTACCGTCCTCAAAAGTGCAAATACATAAACTCGTTAATGTCAAGAAGACTCCACTGTACTTTACGTGCATTAATTTGTTGAATGTAGCCATGTAAACGCCAAAAATTGCATATTTGCAGTGAATTTTTAACGCTAAAATCTTATTTTGAAGACTTTTGGCTCTAATTTCGTGAGTCGACAATCTCATGCGATGTTGCAAGTTTATTTCAACGAGAATGGCAAAAACTCGCGAAACGCGAAATTAAATCTCACGAAAATCAATCGGAATCGGATTAAAGTAAATAAAAAGATGCGCAGCAGTAGATAGCTTTCTCCTGATAATAACCGTTCTTGCTGGTTTCTGATGAAAAACGACAATGACTAATATATTACCAAAACCAAAATGTGTGTGACAGTGTCTTTAAATAAAGCCCCCCCGCTAGGATGAATAATAGGGTTAAATAAAGAAGTATTCATTAGTACCTCTGACATCAGTTTTCCTTTAGGATCATCTGCTTGAATTAAAGTTGGTTGAACAAAGTATCCAACACTGAAAAAAAAATCAAAAATATCAATTAATAAGTAGAAGGGCTGAACAGAAAATAACTTTTGGAGGTATCGGGGGAAAAATGTCTACGTTTTAGTAAGTCAAAAAAAATTTCGTCACCTAGAGGCATTTTCGTCACTTTTCCCCGACCAAATTTACAGTTCCAACTGACTAAATTGAAAAATGAAATGCTTTCCTTCACTAGGTCGAAAATAGATTTTGTATTTCGAAGTTCAAAGCATTAATTTCGGTTAATAAAGGCGTAAAAATTTTGGATTTGAATTTTTGTTGGAAAAAAAATCTATTTGTTCGGGTGATAAAATGTTGGGGGAAAATTTCGTCATCTCCTAAAAATTTTCGTCACTTTCCCTCAACATTTTTTCCCGATAAAGGTATTCAAAAGTTTGCGGCACTTTTCAGGGGGTTCAATTTAACTTTTGTAAGTGGCGGTTCACTTAGAAGGGTCTTCCTACTGAAGAGGTTTTGCCCAGAAATAATACATACCTATCGTCACATTCACCACCAGCCAAGACTGTATAATCGCCAGACGATTTGGCGTGATCGATGTATGATTTGATCTTGTTGAATGACTGAAATGACCAGAAAACGTACATGAATGAAATCTTTTTGGGAACCACTGAAAACGACTTTAGGAGATAATAATCCAATGAACACAAATCAAACGCAATAATGTTAAAAGTTAACACTTACAGTTCCATCAATGACAGCGCTCAAAAAGCTTGACATATCCTCTGTCTAAAAAGAAATTACATTATTTTAAATAAAATTACATCCAATTTTCATCAGTTCAGTATTGTACATCGTAGCTATTAGGTGTTTCCATCAAAGTCGGTCGCCACTTCCACGCAAAACGAATGGAAATAGGACATGGCCAGTCCTCTGAAAACGATTCACTTTTTTCAAATGTAATGTAATACAGCACACAACTAATACTATATTTTTTCCTTTATAAGGCTCGAGCCTTCAATGCTAAACCACCTCAGCCCTGACCCGAAAATTGGAGTTGCGAAATATGTGGATGGAGCTCAGACTAAGCTTAACTTAGGCTGCAGTAAAGCGCTGTAAGCTATGAATGTTCTTTTATTTTTTAAACTTCAGCTAAAAACTCTACAGTCTTCCCAATCTTGGGAATTAAATCCAATGAAAGTATACAGGGAAAGAGATGAAGTGAAAGCTGAGCGCAAAGTAGCTGCTCTGTAACACTCACATTTCCAACTTTGATTTTGGCAATCTCCGATACCAATTTTTCTCGAACCTGTAGAAAAAAAAAAAATGAGATTTTAAAGTAATTACACAAAATTAGAAGAATTGAAATAACTATTCAAAAATAATTTGGTCCATAAAAAAATTTGTTGAACTCCTTTTCAAGAAATTGTTACTAATACCTCTGGCCATAAGGTATCAGGAACATACACTCTTGAACATGCAGAACATTTTTGGCCACCATATTCGAATGCTGATCGAATTGTTCCATTAACAACACAATCTGTTGATAGGTTAGAAAAAAATTAAAATAATGAAAGAATGAAAGATGTTACGGGTTACGTTATCCTTGACAACATATGTTTTAAAACTCATTATAGTTACCAGGCCCTGTGGAAATCTAAATGATATGGAAGAATTTGCTATCTAGGATATAAAGTTTATAGGCATAATGTTTATATGTAACTCAATCAAACCAGGTCTTTTCTATGAAGTAATTACAAAAGATTGTAGGTGGGTCGCATGCTTTCGTAAAATTATCTATTTTCTTACCCACATCAGCCGTTTTGTGAACAAAGTGATAATTTTTGCCACCGCATTCTAAAATAGAAAAATTAACCATGATAGATTCTGTAATAGAGAAAAAAAACACTTTGAAAATATCCATTTAATCCGCGCGAGTTCTATTTTCTGACAATCAAATCTCGAATCTTAGAAGGTATATACAATTAAACTAACCTGGGTCGTTTACCCGTACTGTTTTTTCTATTTATACTTGTTATATATGTTGCACTATATCAATAATGAAAATGGAACCCAAAAAGATGCACTGAAGAGACACTGGCCAGCTAAGAAAAAAAAACCGAAAATTAATTGTGAAAAATTAATTTTAATTAATTAATTTAAATCGATTTAAAAATTTAATTGTGAAATTTAATTTTGTTGAAATCGCACTAGAATTTCCAGCAACGAAGTAATATAAATTATATTATAACACTTTAACACAACACCAAAAGACAAGTAACGTTAAAAATTTCGATGAAAATAATCTTTACCTCCAACGACTTTTGGGAAGGTCCTGAAAACATGAACGGAAATTTTTATTTGAAGATTATTACAAAAAGTTCTAAATTTAATTTCAAAAGTTACGGCGCTTTTCTATTTTTCGACAAAAACCGATTTTTTTTTTAATTTCCTTGATCTCCAAAAATATTGGTTCTTCTTACAAGAAAAGTGTTATATGATGTATATGCACACAGCATACTCATCGAAAGGAATAAGGATTTATAACGCTCGGAATCAGAATACTGAGATATGGCGTTTGGAAGTTTTGTTCGATATTTGTGGATTCGGGGAGGGGGAAAGAGGTAATGATAATAATCCGAGGAGGATATAAGCATCCATAGTACTTTGACACCCCAAAAAAAATTTGGTCCATGGGGCCAAGCCCTGCCACTACCTACGTTGCATTACCAAAATCTAATTCATCAACTTACTTATAACTGTCGATATTCTCTCCGATTTGTCTCCAGATTGTTTTGAAAGTCCTAAACAATAAAAAAGTTTCTTTAGTTTCATTAACTAGAATAATACTTTCGGGTGACAAACAGAAAAATAAGTCACAGATAGATATCGTATTACTTCGAATAAACGCCCCGAGCGTTTATTGAATTTTTCGATTTTTAGGAAGGGGCGTTTATTCGAGGGGCGTTTATTCGAAGTAATACGGTAGTCATAAATACTCTCGCTAGTACAACCAAATTTGGTACATAAATACGAGCTTTAGGTTGGTTCGGCCTCTCTTGTCTCTAAGATCATTAGGACTGATTGATAAGGTGTGTTTTCAATTTGTGACTTACTTAGAACTCCCTGTAAACACTGTACCAGCAAGGTCGGGATTACTGAAGACAACATCTCCAAAAGTTGGGCCATCAGCAGGAATGAACTGAACAACGCCTAAAAGAATGAATATTGTTCTATTAAGTTCATAATACAGTGGAAACCTCAATAATTGAATGTTTCCTTATAACTCGAATAAGTTTGTGTTCTCAGGAGTGTTCGAGTTATGGAGACTCTAATGAATTAAATTTGTGCATTATCTTAAATCAAATCAGAAAAAAAACACATGATGATTTTAATATTGAAATGAAACGTCCATAAAGCAATTGCAAACTGCAACACTAGGCTGAACGCATCCCCTCTGATATGATGTGGTTTAATATAAGGGATGCCCATTGTGTATAAAATTTCCCCATCCGAGAGTTACCCCCGTCTTCGTGTTTTTGAGTTTTAGAAATTTGATTAGCTTGATTTAGTAAGTTTTGTATGATAGACCTTTAAATTTCATTAAATTTGAATTATAAATTTGAATGACTAGAGGTTAATACAATCATTGGATTTCTAAATCTTAAGAAAATCGGAACATTTTACACCAAATTTGGAGTAACTCTCGGACAGGAATTTTATACACGATACACATCCCCTATATCAAAACATATTAGAGGGGTTAGAGGGGATGCGTGCAGCCTACTGCAACACGTTTTGTTACATGAATAAGCAATTACCTCATAATCAAAGCTCCTTAAAAGTAAGGGAAATAAATGAATTATTCCATCTATACCACAGATATCATAATTCTTTTACACGCTAGATAGGCTAACTGCTTAAAGATTTCCCGTGGAAGTGTGTCCAGTTTTGAAGTCGACTAGTCCGCCATGATGTTTTCTAATTTACCTCAGATTTTCGACCATTCGAATTTCAAAACATTCGAATCGCGCCGTTGACGACCAAAGAGGCCCGATCAAGTTAAGTAATTACAGATCAGTGATCTATCCAGTTGAAAAACAAAATAAATCTATTCAACTTACCGTCGGGAACACCAGCTTCTTGCATGATTTCAAAGAACTGATAATTTGATAACACTGCAGTATCTGATGGCTTCCACAACACTACATTTCCCATCAATGCTGGTCCAGAGGCTAAGTTAGCTCCGATAGCCGAGAAATTGAATGGCGAGATGGCAGCAACGAATCCCTGAATAGAGTTTGAGACGTTGGAGATCAAAGAATTGATCGAGTCATGTTGTTTGAAAGTCCAATTATAAGAACTTAACCCATTGGCGAGATCATTATGTAAAAGGTTTTATTTTTATGAAAGTGTTCCCGTTTCATATCAGATACATGTTTCATATCAGGACGATGTCTTCCTATTATTGTCATACTGTGCTGAATAAACAAAGAATAGTTTTTCTTTTCCTCTTTCTGGTCAATCTTGCTGCACATCTGTGTCAAAAGCTTGTTAATTGATGAGTAAGCAAACGATGTCACTCTTATTTAAAAACATAACCTTTAAATAGAAGAACGTAGAAGATCCTGGAAATACTTCCACTCTGTTCGATACTTCAGAAAACTTAGGGCATCCAATAATGACAGCGAAGTTTACTTACTTCCAAACCTCTCCAGACAACTTTGTTTTCAATATTTTCTGGTTGATGAAGTGATGGTGTATTGAGAATGTCCTAAATTGAAAATTAGTTGTTTTTATAGTGAAAAAATAAATCATTAAAAATGTTCATTTATTTTCTATTTGGGCAAAAATAAATCGGGGTAAAAGAAATTTGTCATTGGGAAAACTTGTTCAATCACTCGAAATTTTTGTAATTGAAATGCCAGTTCAAAAAAATATTTTCATTCGGTTTCCTAAGAAAAAGAGTATCGCGATCTTTAGACTATGCTATAGTCTAAGACAAATCACTATCTAAAAAGTAAGCCCAAAGCCGAAGAAAATTCGCAAACAGGTTTTTTACCGAAAAGAATTTACAGTCGGTAGAGTTTGCCAGTCTTCAAAACTCTCCCGCCGATTTTTTTTTCCGTATACCGCCATAACGCCATACCACCATATTTTTCCGCATTTACTATCACTGAAACGGACGATAACATCGTCTACGCAGTCTTGAGAAGAAGAACTAGCCAAGTTCCAATTCTCTCATTGGGGTATGCATCCAAATTTTAAATAAAATTCCGTGACTATACCTTTCCATATTGCACGTTGAATTTTAAGAAGTCCACCAATTCAGCAATACTGTCAATGTCAGCTTGAATAGAGGTCTTTCCTTGTCCAAGCATCACTCTGGCAAGAGTATCATATCTGTATTTAGTGGCAACTAATCCTGCAGCTCGTAGAATGATTCGAGATCTGAAAAAAAAGTTTTCGTAGTTAGTTTTTGATTTCGAAAAATTCCTCCGTACTTACTTCCAAGGAACTGCGCAAGGCATCATTATTCATGCTCATGAAGGGTTTGATGGCTAACTTATTCTTAAAAGAGATGTTTTTGTAATAGACTAATAATTGTTTTGGCAAGTGATTAAATCTTTGGCCGGCGAATCTATGATTTATGATTTTTTTTGAATTTCGACTAACTCAATTGAAGATAATCTAGTTCATTTTTAGTGCATCAGAATGAAATAGCCCAGATGAAATGAAAGTAAATAAATTGAATTGAAGATGAAAAAATTTCAATGAAGTCAGACATGATAAACAAAATCCTCAAGTTGAAACATTAGCCACGCGCATACCTGGAATCATAAGACATCGCTTCCCATTTTTCTCTGTTAATCAGCGCATTTTCAATGGCTTTCTCTATCAAGTTCTACAAAACAAAACAAATGAATTCTTGAAATAAGATCATGAACATCGCACAGAATCGCTATTTCAATCGCTATAATATCGCTATTTTCGCTACCCAAACAATATAACATACAAGGTGTCCCGAAAAAAGTCTTGTGTCAGACCAATTTCTTTCCAGCTGCAGGGGAAAAATCCGAAAATTATTTCTTTAAAGACAGAAGAAGGGTATTACTTAGACTTTGTGAATAAGTGATACAACGTTTTTCTATACTCATACAAGTGGTCGGACACATTACTTTTTTCGGAACACCCTTTGTATGGGGGTGGGGGTACGTGCACGGCTTATCGTTTATGTTTGTCGGTTTATGGAAGTCACGTGCGTTGTCCGATGTATAATTACAAAATATTATCGTGATATTATATTGTTGAAGTAAAAGTTTTAAAACCGCCCACTTATAAGTGTGATAAATAATTTATCATTCTCTTTGGAACTCCTGGCTAATAAAACCGAATATTATACTTCATATTTATGATATGCGCCATTGTAATGTCTTCCACAGACTCAACACCTGATTGGTTAAAAGTGACGTAAAATCAATCAATACGTCACTTTCAACCAATCAGCTGCTGGGTCCGTGGAAGAAAACGCAATGGTGCATATCATGAATTTCGTTGGATGCCGTATGGAGGAAACAAATGATACCAATTAAAATCGGCCCATTAACAACAAGTAAAATTCCTTTTTTTGATAAACCGTCCTTATTATGTCTATTATTGTACGTATTATCTTACGCTATGTATGTATTATGTACCATAAGTTGGATTATAAATAGGCAAAGCCTTCTAGGTCAAGCTGGTATGAAATTTTCATCTAACATTTCTATTCATTTTTTTTTTATGTTGTTTGACTCAATATTCTGATTCGAAATTTAACGGTTAAAAGGAATCATACAACTATGAAACGGTCTAAACGTTTTTTGTAAGAACAAACTATATAAGAACGTAAGGCTTCGATGGCCAAAATATTAAGAACAAGTCTAGAACATTTTCAGGCTTAAAACTAGTTAAGAAAATCCGAAGGCTTCAAAAAATTTTATGTTCATTAACTTTCCACAGTTTCCATTTTCCGAATATTTAATGTTTCAGTTCCCCTTTTCGGAGCTCTAAATTTAGAATTGAGGCTTAGAAATTAGTGATAAATCGCAAATATTCATTGTCGACGTTAAAAAATCTCTAAGCACTGTTCCTTTTTTTTTTTTTCTAAGCACTGTTCCTTTTTTCTGTTCCTTTTTTTTTCATGACCGGTTTTTTTCGGGCTGTACTGAAAATATTGCCCTCGGTCAACGCAACAATCTCGCAAGCTCGGTCGTTACTTGACCTCGGGCAATATTTCTCAGTACAGCCATCACTAACCGGTCATTATTGTATTAATATTATGTTAAAAGATGATAGATAATATAGCATACATAAAAGATAACAAATCACCACATGCAGTTTTTTATTGTTTCTCATTTAGTTCTTGATGATTTAATCAATTTTCAATTTTCTTTACTTTATTATTGCGACTCTCTATGGGGCAGAATAACGAACATAAATTTCTATGCCTTTTTTCAAGTGAATGGGGGTTGGTTTAATCAAACAATGGGGTTCAGAATTCTAGTTAGAATACTCTAAAATTGGCGACCTTTGGAAAACATGAAAATATCAGCCCAATCATTTTGATAAATCACATTGAAAATGGTTACCTCGTTTTGAAGTTACTGCCGAACGAGATGATAATATTGGTAATAGTTTTTCTGAATGAGGCATCCGTTTTCTATGATGTAATTCAATAAAACCTTAATGATTAGGCAAAAAAAGTAGTCTTGTTTCCAGAAATCGGCCGGGTAAACATCACCCGGCCGCTAACCGTATATTTTCTTTAGTTCCTCGTATTAGCAATACCATATAGCTATTAGATAAAAGTTTCTTTGTTTTTCTGTTAAGTGGTTTGACGGAGCCAAAATATTTCAATTTCCACAGTCCACAATTTGGATAATTCATATTTTAAAAGCTTTAAACAATAGCTGTTGTGTGCTGTCACATTTGAGAAATAGAGTAACTTTTTGTGCATATTTTTTTAATATTTTTTGTATCACAGCTATTGGAACCGTGATGTAATTTGCAGTGATGCATATCATGAATTGAAATCTCACTGACTTATTCTTGGTCGACGACATATCCAATCAATAAAGAGTCTGTAAATAGTGACAAAGAGAAAATGAATCACTCAAACGAAAGCAGTCTCGTATCTTCCTCGGAGAAAAGCACCACAGAAGAAAATATTGGACTCAAAGTTTTCTTCATTTGTCTTTTCGTATCGATTTCATTATTACATTTGATCATTCAATTCATTATACAAAAGAAGCGATTACACGATAATCAGTACTATCTTATAAGAGTATTATCTCTTACGGACTTATTCGTTGTGGTGACAAGTTGTGTTCTGGTTGTAAATACACTCTTTCAGTTCACCAATCGTATCGGCCTCGTTTTCATATCGATGTTGATATACATTGGACTTAGCTACTCTCTCATAGTGACATTGATTATCGCATTTGATAGATGGATTGCAGTGAAATGGTGCTTACAGTATTATACCTTGTTCAGTAGGGTCAGAATCAACACAGCTTTGGTGATTCTTGGTGTCATCAATGCTGTTATTCTGAGCTATCTGTTTTATATGTATGAAGTGGAGAACTCATCAGGAGTAATGAAAACATTCTATTTGAATGACGGTACGGTGATGTACGTTACTTTTGTACGCACTGTCAGTTGTGTCTTGTTAATTGTCATGGGAAAACTGACAATATATCTTCGAGATCAAAGTGAAATCAAGATGAAGCTAAGAACAAATTTACACGGAGCAGAAGCTGAACAATTGGATCGCACGAAACAACTAAAACGAAGTATCAAAGATGTTTTTAAATTGAATTTATGGACGTGTATTTTCCTTCTACCAATGATAATAACTTCTGCTTTTTTCATCTCAACTATCAGCCAAGAAAAAAAGGAGCATTTGCTTTTGATCAATGGTTTTGTAACATACGTTTACAACCTTTCGAACCCGATTATCTATTTGACGTGTTTTTCAAAGATTCGACTATATCTGATGTCTCTTTTCCAGAGACAAGTAATTCCCGATGCGAACGTCACGCAACAAGAGCCTGAAAATTTCGACAGTACTGGATAACGCTTTTTATAATGATCTCTGACTATAAAAATGATGTTGAGATAGATGGATAAAATGGTTTTTCATAGGGATTACGTGAACCCCCGTAGGTAACTTGACACATTAAGACTGAGTACTTAAAAGTTGCCTGCATAGTTCAAAAATAACTAATAAATCCTTTGCAATGATCACAATGGAACTGGAGAAATTTAACCGAATTTGAAAGGTAAACGGTAACAGACTTTCTAGATATCAGAATGTAACATTATAAATTGCTCTTAAATTTACCAGAGAAAATCAGAAAAAATTAGATTAATTTTTTTGCTCTTTTAAATTTTATTTCGGATTCAGTTTTTTGATTAGAGAGCTTGCAGATTACTTTTCCCATTCTCTACGTCGGGAGAAATTGATCAAAAACCAAGGTGCCAGTTTCAAAATCCCCAATCACCTCATTCTAAAGGCCCCTGACCTGACTCATAAGATCAAATATGAAATTATGAGTAAACTTACACATTTACAAGATCAGACTTAAACAGATTCACTACAATCAGTGCCATAACACTTTTGGTTAATTTACCATTTTTCGAAAATTTAAGTTCGAGCGAGAATGTCAATTTCGGACCTTCAACTTGATTTCATCGATTATTTCGATCTGGGAGGGATTTAATGGTTTCTAGGCTATATTTCAAGCCCTGCTGGACCATTTTTGAACTTTTGGATCCTCAGATCCTAAGTCTTAAGTCTAGCGTTAAAACTCTACCCTTCCAACCTACTTTAGAGCACTTTTAAATCGATTGTGGTTTCAAAACTTCCCGGTGGATTTCTCTTTTGTGCCAAGTATTTCTTCATCGATTGTAGTATTCACCCCCGTGTTAAAAACCCTGTAAAACCCTCGCACCACTGGAAAATTATTATTTAGACAACATATTTTTTCAATCCAAAACCATCCCACTGGGAATCTTAGAACAATAGAACTTCCATCCCCATTGGGATTTCGATAGGGATTCTAATCCGCACTGGGGAAAGAAGCGACCAGGACTGTGAGACGGGGATGTATCAAACACAAAGGCCTATAAACAGCAAACAATGTGGGGGTCATTTTTGGTAAAATGTTAATAGTTTTGTGACACAACAATAGTTGAGAATGATTGATAAAATCTAGGTACCTTATCAGCGTAGCAAAACTTGGCAATCTTTTGTTGGTGATTTTGTGGCTGTAATGAATGAAAAACGATATAAATGATTTTCTACGAATTCAAATTGTCTAGATGGCATGGGATAGTGAAGCAGAATTTTCATGATCATTTGTGGATGACAAATCTTCATTCTGAATCCCCCATAACAAGGGTTAAACCATAGTCCCCCCTTTCTGCTGGGGGAGGGGATTTTTGTCAAAAAATGTTGCAAAAGGGGGGGGGGGCAAAGGGAAAATGGAAATCCAGAGAGGGTTTCAAAAAGGTGCAACAAGATTTTTCTGGGGGGGAGGAAAGAACTTTTTAACTCTCCTGTCACCATTTTAGTTTTTTTACATATGTATGATTTTTCTTCTTCAAATCAAATGGCAGAATGTTCTCTTTCTTGGATAATTGTGACTCCCGAAGCGATTTAAAGTACCTGAAAATGCGACCGGTCTTTAGACAGTCTTTTAAGGGCCGGTAAATGACCAGTAAAAATTTACCAAAAGGCCGCTACGAGTCTAGTTCATTTAGCTGACGCTGCGAAGCGTCCGGTCCCAGATCGTCCCAGACCCCGATCGTCCGGTCAACATCCTTTTACAAGAATTTTTTAAGTAATCATTACTAAAATTCACTAACTAGCAGCCTGGACCGGTCTAACGAACGACCCAGACTGGTCTAAACAAGCGGTCAGGACCGGTCAGGACCGGTTTAACGAGCGGTCACGAGCCATCACATTTCTAGAAGGTCTGAAGGCTGATCTAAAACAAAAATTTGACCGCTACTAGACCGCTCGAAATACTGGACCAAGACTGGTCTGATTTTCAGGTACTTTAAATCGCTTGGGAAGTCACAATTAGCAATTCATTTGTTTCTCTTACGTGGTGACATTTTTTAAAGAACTACATTTTTTTAGTGTGCAATGCATAAAAATTAATGGCTCGGGTTCAGGGCGTGAAAAAGGGGGAAGGAACATTTGACAACCTGGCAGTCTAAATTTTTTTTGGGTAACTGACCCAGGAGGAAACTATGGGTTACTCCCTTTCAACAGTCCACCAAAATCTTGCGAAGGTCTAACTGAATCTGCTCATAAAAAAACAATATTGAAAATTACAACTTTTCAATTATTAGGCTGAATAAGGTGTGTGAATGAAAGCCCTCCTTATGTTGCAAAATTTTTCTGTACATAACTTGAGAAAATTTTGACGTACACCCATATGAATGAATTTATTTACTTACTGACACTTGGTAACGCACATCATCTGTTCTATATTCCTGGCCACCGATTACAATTGGAACATCTTTACATTCACTGTTTACTTTATCGAATGCTTGTTGTAACTGGTCTAATACAGCAGGGTTGGAGAAATCAGTAAAAGGCTCATTTTCTGGAAGGTTTGGTGCAGTGATCAATGAACGCAATCTAAAAAAAATAACAAAAGAATCTTCTATACCTGGCATAATTTCACAAATTTGATTGATCAAGGAGGATTTCCAGTCATTCTAATTCGCGTCGGCATTCGGCTATTATTGCCGACGCAAATGCCGACATAAAAGTGCTTACTGTACTATAGAACCCAGAATTTTTTGCCGATGCAAATAAATCTGAATTAGAGTTGACAAAAGAAAAACCATAATGTGTTCCGCTCAAGTTAGAAAAGGGGTCGTGTGTTCTTTTTAAATTATTTTATTTTATTAATTTTTTGCCATAAAATCTTTCCATTTGAACAGTTAACATTTTTAAATATTTCCCTATTTGTTAAAACGGCTTTTTTCCTCCTCCTTTTCCATTTTCGATGTTAATGTTTTCTTTATTCGTGCTGCACATTAAGCACTTCAGTCACGTGACTAAAAATCGTCGCGAAGATTTAGCGGGAAGCGTTTTTTTATAAAGACGGGGTTTTGAATTTTTTCAAAAAATAGCAGAAAATAGTATACATTCTTCTATCAAAATATGGTAGGGGTTTTTACCAGCTTTTCATAAAACAAATGAAAGTCTCAGAGGACTGCCTGAGTTTCTCTCGTGTGTACTGAATTTATTGTTTTTCCCAGTAAAATTCTACAGAGCTTTGAAAATCTTTTTAGTCATAACTTTTTATAAACTCAATTTTTAAATATGGTATTATAGAGCAAAAACTTAACTTTCCAAAAACTATAAACACTTTATATCCAGTGTATTAGAGACCATGCCAAAATTCAATATTGTGATTTTCAAATTTCCAACATGACCCCCGTCCCAAAATCACTTTAAGTTTTGCACGGGTTTTTTGAGATTCCGGATAGAAGGGTGGAGAAAGAAGCTGAAATACATGGAAATCCAATCCATTACTATTTTAATGAATAGAAGAGAAGAAGGTAAGCATAAATTTCTTTCTGATTTCATGTATATTGTCTAGATATTAATGGTCAAAACTTGGAAAAGCTTGCACTCTTCTCAGTGCCCCATTTTTAGCCTTGATGCAAGATGCTAAAAAGAAAACTAAATCAAAATAGATGTTTTAACTACCTGTGTACCTTTTCATACGTTCCCTGTGTACCTTTTACCCTCCCGTGTACCTTTTTGTACGCTCCCTGTGTACCTTTTCATACGTTCCCTGTGTACTTTTTACGCTCCCCGTGTACCTTTTTTTACGCTCCCCTCCCTTGTATCTTTTGTGTGCTCTCTGTGATCCTTTTGTACGTTATGTGTGGTCCTTTTTGTACACTACCCATGGTCCTTTTTGAATGCTTTCAGGGTACCTTTTGTACGCTCTCCGTTGGTCCTTTTTGTGTGTTCCCGGATACCTTTTTGTGCGTTCCCCATGTACCTTATCGTACGTTCCCAGTGTACCTTATTGTACGTTCCTAGTGTACCTTATTGTACGTTCCCAGTGTACCTTATTGTACGTTCCCAGTGTACCTTATTGTACGTTCCCCTTGTACCTTATTGTACGCTCCCATTGTATCTTATTGTACGTTCCCCGTGTAACTTTATGTATGCTCCCCACCCGTGTACCTCTATGCATGCTCCCCATGGTCCTTCTTGTAGGCTCCTGTGGCCCTTTTTGTAAATTCCCTGTAGTCCTTTTTGTACGTTCCCATAAACTTCTTTAATGGCTCAGTATGTATGCATGGCAAACATAGCCCTAACCGTCAAGCAGAGTCTCACCCTTTTAAAGTCTTTTTTTTCTCTGGAGATTTCAGCAAATGACCTACACATTTGGCATTGATTACTGTAAAGAGATTATTTCCCATTATGAAATTTTGAATTTCTCTTTATCCTTTCACATTCAAGTGCCAGGATTACAAATTCAACAAAGTTTGACAACCTCTATGTAATGCTGACAATACAATGTAACTTGCTGGCAATGATGTAATGATAATGTTGCACGTAATGAGAATATGAGCAAAGATAAACATTCTTGCAACAATTGAACCAAAGAACTCTATTGTTCCAAGATGTTATTTAATGATGATCAATGATACAAATGTCATGGAGTTTAGTTTATCAAGACACAAATTTCACAAAAAAGTTTGCTGGAAAGTGTTGTAAATATTTAGCAATAACTAAATGTGAGAATTTCAAGGTTGACAATTTGGTATATTATCATGAATACTAATGTAACATATGTTTAATGCACTGCACTGGAAATCTAAAGGAGATCCATTTAAGTAACTTTTTATTTGTGAATATGGTATATTATAGTGGTTTAAAATATGGATGATAAGGAATTTTTTCATATGAAACTAAGGTGTACAACATATTTCAATATCTCCCAAATTCATTGCCATATTTCCATATTGGTCCCTTAGTAGACAGTCTCAAGATATTTTGGCACTTTCTTACTCAGATGAGTCTTATATAATATCAACTATAATATCAACTTGTAAATCTATGATTTTATTTCCTTAATATGAAGATAAAAACCAATATTAGTTAAATAAAATACATTTATTTTTGTGTTAAAATGATTATCATTTACATGCAATTATTTAACAAGTTTTTAGACTTATATCATCTGTGAACATGTCTATGAAATAACGACAATTTTTAGCAGGGAATTTTTTGTTTTACATCGGACATTATTTAATTTAAAGGCTTTAATAAATCAAAGTTACTAACTTGGGGCTTGTGGGGTTCCACTATGACTACGATCTACGTTCTGAGCTATTGGAGGAAATATTTAACCACATCTTTGTGGCTCCTGTTTATAAAAAATAAATATTTGAATTGTCAAGTAATGTGCTGAATCATTATCTTGCATAAATTAAATGTCCAAAAGATTAATGAAAACATGATTTATGGCATGATTTATGGCAGAATAGCTGTGACACAGGGGTGTATCTTATATATTTAGCTAAATTTTCTGAAAATTACCTTTTTAGGGTCATTTATATATAAGTTTTGTTTTAATAAACCTTTCAGAACCATTTATCAATAAAAACAGGAGAGAATGATTGTTTCAAAAAATATTCATGGCTCCGACTGGGGTTCTAGGTCCCCCCGCCAAATTTAGGTCCCCCCTGAGAACAAGCCCCCCCCCCCCCCCCCCAGCCTGATAAAACTTTAGGTCCCAGTATAGGGGGGGATTTTATGGCATTCACAAAGCTCTATTTACATGTGTGTGTACTTTTAGAGAATGCAATAGAATGTCTTCATTTTTGCATTTTAAGGATCAGAACACACTTTGCATGAAAACATAAAGGTTAAGAGAAATTAAAAACCAACAGTAAAGAAAAATATTTAGGAAGTGTTATTTAGCCCCTACAGTTACATAAACTAATGCAGGTCCCCCCCAAGATAGAGCTCCCCCCGCCTGTCGGGAAAAACAAGCAGCTCCCACCTCTTATATGGCAAATTTTAGGTGTAGCTCGCCCCGCTCAGGGGGAGGAGGGGGTCATGTTGGTGCGAGCCATGATATTTATCAGTAAGTTCAATTTTACTGTGAAACCAATCATATTCCTAATACCGTGAATGGTCCTAAATTCGACAGCCCTGCCTAAGTCTGACCCCCAAATATCTGCTGTGAAAAGAAATTCTATGTTTACAAACATTCCCTCTCCAAGTTGAACAATAAACTATTGCAAGGACTCTTGAAACAAAACATCTAAAACAAGATGACTATAGTATAATGTCAAGATGTCAATTAATGTGATCAAAAAAGTGTGAGTTGCAAAAATAATTATATACCTCTATTAATATTATTCTGAATCTGTTGCTCGTTTTCTATAAGAAGCAATTATTGTAATTTGGTTCAATTGGTTCAGTGTATCAAATTTCTCAGTTTAGTTGACACTTTGATATCTTCATTGCGTCACAGCAAACGGTTTGTTTTTATTTTAGTTTGTATCTTTGAAAGACCCCATCGGATTTAGGCAGGGCTCCTGTCGGTATCTGACAACTCTGTGTTCCTCAATTACTGTAAAAGTTTTTTTTGATGTTAGCAATTTACTTTATATGTTACTTTGTTTTTTCTAGTGGTTTCATCTATATATCTTAGAAACTGCTCTAACTTGGGACGATTGGTTGAAACATGGGACTGTCGATATCTGGCCCGTATTTTCATTTACTGTTAAATCTCTTTCACAACAAAATTTGTTTTGATAACTCCACCAAGTTTATCAATCATACTTTCTGTCATAACATGTCACGATTTTTAACTTTTTTGTTTTCATTCAAAATGGCTGGACGCCGATTGGAGAATTAGAGAACGCCCACTGCCTAACCGCCTATCGCCCAATGGGATTAACAAATAACGAGTGTGTAACTTGCCGCGCGAGTAACCTCAAATGCTCCATCGTTTTGCCACTAATTTGCTATTCTTCGTTCGACCCACTACAGATTCTTTTGCATATTTTGATTTAAAAGCCTACTCTGTGAGAAAGAGAAATTGTATATTTTTTAATATGTCGTCCATCAACTCAAA